>NW_027228079.1:0-25446 GCF_037783145.1 Equus przewalskii
TCGACTAGCCATAAACACCTGCCGGACACGCCAAAATCACCTGCCGGGTATGCCAGAACCACCTGGCGGACACTACGGAATCACCTGCCGCGCATGCCGGAACCACCTCTCAGACGTGCCGGAAGCACGTGCCAGACACGCCGGAAACACCTACCGGAAAGACCGGAACCACCTGCCAAGAACGCCGGAGCCACCTGTTCGACTCGCTGGAACCACCTGCCGGACAGGCCAATATCAACTGCTGGCTATGCCAGAACCACCTGGGGGACGGTCCGGGATCACCTGCCAGCCGTGGCGGAACCACCTCTCAGACGTACCAGAACCACCTGCCGGAGAAGCTGGAAACACGTCCTGGACAGACTGGAACCACGTGACGGCCATGCCTGAACCACCTGCCGAGCACGGCGGAACCACCTGCCGGACACGCCAAAATCACCTGCGGGCTACGCCAGAACCACATGGACGACTCTCCGAAATGACCTGCCGGGCATGTTGGAACCACCTCTCAGACGTGCCAGAAGCACGTGGCGGACAGTCCGGAATCACCTGTTGGGCATAGGCAACCACCTCTGACACGTACCAGAACCACATGCCGTGCACGCCGGAGCCACCTACCGGACAGACCGGAATCAACTTTTGGGCATGCCGGAACCACCAGTCAGCTGTGCCAGAAACACGTGCCGGAGACGCCGGAAGCACCTGCCGAGCACGTCGCAACCACCTGCTCAACTCGCCTGAACCACCTGCCGGACACGCCAAAATCACCTGCCCGCTACACCAGCACCACTTCGGGGACAAGCCGGAATCACGTGAGTGGCATGCCGGCACAGCCTCTCAGACTGAACCTCGTGCCGGACACCACAGAACCACCTGCCGGACAGACCGGAACCACCTGCCGGACACGCCGGAACCACCGGCTCGACCCGCCGGAACGACCGCTGGACATGCAAAATCACCTGCCGGCTACAGCGGAAACACTTGGCGAACACTCCGGAATCACCTGCCGGGCATGCCGGAACCACCTCTCAGATATGCCAGAACCACGTGCCAATGACCCCGGAAGCACCTGCCGAGCACGCCGGAAACACCTGCTCGACTCGCCAGAACCACCTGCCGGACACGCAGAAATCACCTGCTGGCTACGCCACAACCAGTTGGGGAACACTTCGGAATCACCTGCCGGGCTTGCTGGAACCACCTGCCGGTCATGCCAAAATCACCTGCCAACTACGCCAGTACCACTTGGCGGACACTGTGGAAACACCTGTCGGGCCGGCCGGAACCACATCTCAGACGTGCCAGAACCATGTGCATGAGATGCTGGAACCACACCACGAACAGACGGAAAACACCTGCCAGACCCGTCTGAACAACCTGACGAGCACGCCGGAGCCACCTGCTCGACTCGCCGGAACCACCTACCTGACATGCCAAAATCACCAGCCGGGTATGCCAGAACCACTTGGCGGACACTCCGGAATCATCTGCCGGACATGCCGGAACCAGCTCTCAGACACACCAGAACCAAGTGCCGGAGACGCCGGAAGCACCTGCCGAGCATGCCGGAGCCACATGCTCAACTCACCAGAAACACCTGCCGGACACGCCAAAATCACCTGCCGGATATGCCAGAACCACCAGGCGGACACTACGGAATCACCTGCCGCGCATGCCGGAACCACCTGCTCGACTCGCCAGAAACACCTGCCGAACACGCCAAAATCACCTGCGGGCTACGCCAGAACCACTTGGACGACTCTCCGAAATGACCTGCCGGGCATGTTGGAACCACCTCTCAGACGTGCCAGAAGCACGTGGCGGACAGTCCGGAATCACCTGTTGGGCATACGCAACCACCTCTGACACGTATCAGAACCACGTGCCGTGCACGCCGGAAAAATCTACCGGACAGACCGGAATCAACTTTTGGGCATGCCGGAACCACCAGTCAGATGTGCCAGAAACACGTGCAGGAGACGCCGGAAGCACCTGCCGAAGACGTCGCAACCACCTGCTCAACTCGCCTGAACCACCTGCCGGACACGCCAAAATCACCTGCCCGCTACACCAGCACCACTTCGGGGACAAGCCGGAATCACGTGAGGGGCATGCCGGCACAGTCTCTCAGACTGAACCTCGTGCCGGACACCACAGGACCACCTGCCGGACAGACCGGAACCACCTGCCGGACGCGCCGGAACCACCGGCTCGACCCGCCGGAACGACCGCTGGACATGCAAAATCACCTGCCGGCTACGCCGGAAACACTTGGCGAACACTCCGGAATCACCTGCCGGGCATGCCGGAACCACCTCTCAGATATGCCAGAACCACGTGCCAATGACCCCGGAAGCACCTGCCGAGCACGCCGGAACCACCTGCTCGACTCGCCAGAACCACCTGCCGGACACGCAAAAATCACCTGCCGGCTACGCCACAACCAGTTGGGGAACACTTCGGAATCACCTGCCGGGCTTGCTGGAACCACCTGCCGGTCATGCCAAAATCACCTGCCAACTCCGCCAGTACCAATTGGCGGACACTGTGGAAACACCTGTCGGGCCGGCCGGAACCACATCTCAGATGTGCCAGAACCATGTGCATGAGATGCTGGAACCACACCCCGAACAGACGGAAAACACCTGCCAGACCCGTCTGAACAACCTGCCGAGCACGCCGGAGCCACCTGCTCGACTCGCCGGAACCACCTACCTGACATGCCAAAATCACTAGCCGGGTATGCCAGAACCACATGGCGGACACTCTGGAATCATCTGCCGGACATGCCGGAACCAGCTCTCAGACACACCAGAACCAAGTGCCGGAGACGCCGGAAGCACCTGCCGAGCATGCCGGAGCCACCTGCTCGACTCGCCAGAAACACCTGCCGGACACGCCAAAATCACCTGCCGAGTACGCCAGAACCACCTGGCGGACACTCCGAAATCACCTGTCGCGCATGCCGGAACCACCTCTCAGACGTGCCGGAAGCGCGTGCCGGACACGCCGGAATCACCTACCGGACAGACCGGAACCACCTGCCGAGCACGCCGGAGCCACCTGTTCGACTCGCTGGAACCACCTGCCGGACAGGCCAATATCAACTGCTGGCTATGCCAGAACCACCTGGGCGATGGTCCGGAATCGCCTGCCAGTCATGGCGGAACCACCTCTCAGACGTACCAGAACCACCTGCCGGAGAAGCTGGAAACACGTAGTGGACAGTCTGGAACCACCTGCCGGCCAAGCCTGAACCACCTGCCAAGCACAACGGAACAACCTGCCAGACACGCCAAAATCACCTGCGTGTTATGCCAGAACCACTTGGAGGACTCTCTGGGATGACCTGCCGGGCATGCCGGAACCGCCTCTCAGACGTGCCAGAACCATGTGGCGGACAGTCCGGAATCACCTGTTGGGCATGCGCAACCACCTCTGAGACGTACCAGAACCACATGCCGTGCAGGCTGGAACCACCTACCGGACAGACCGGAATCACCTTTTGGGCATGCCGGAACCACCTGTCAGATGTGCCAGAAACACGTGCCGGAGACGCCGGAAGCACCTGCCAAGCACGTTGAAACCACCTGCTCAACTCGCCTGAACCACCTGACGGACATGCCAAAATCACCTGCCGACTATGCCAGAACCACTTGGCGAACACTCCGGAATCACTTGCCGGGCATGCAGGAACCACCTCTCAGACATGCCAGAACCCCGTGCCAATGATCCCGGAAGCACCAGCCGAGCACGCCGGAACCACCTGCTCGACTCGCCAGAACCACCTGCCGATCACGCAAAAATCACCTGCCGGCTACGCCACAACCAGTTGGTGAACACTTTGGAATCACCTGCCAGGCTTGCTGGAACCACCTGCCAGTCATGCCAAAATCACCTGCCAACTACGCCAGAACCGCTTGGCGGACACTGCGGAAACACCTGTCGGGCCGGCTGGAACCACATCTCAGACGTGCCAGAAACGTGTTCATGAGATGCTGGAACCACACCCCGAACAGACGGATACCACCTGCCAGAACCGCCTGAACCACCTGCTGAGCACGCCGGAACCACCTGCTCGACTCACCGGTACCACCTCCCTGACACGCCAAAATCACCTGCTGGGTATGCCAGAACCACTTGGCGGACACTCCGGAATCATCTGCCGGACATGCCGGAACCAGCTCTCAGACACACCAGAACCAAGTGCCGGAGACGCCGGAATCTCCTGCCGAGCATGCCGGAGCCACCTGCTCGACTCGCCAGAAACACCTGCCGGACACGCAAAAATCACCTGCCGGGTATGCCAGAACCACCTGGCGGACACTACGGAATCACCTGCCGCGCATGCCGGAACCACCTCTCAGACGTGCCGGAAGCACGTGCCAGACACGCCGGAAACACCTACTGGACAGACCGGAACCACCTGCCAAGAACGCCAGAGCCACCTGTTCGACTCGCTGGAACCACCTGCCGGACAGGCCAATATCAACTGCTGGCTATGCCAGAACCACCTGGGGGACAGTCCGGGATCACCTGCCAGCCATGGCGGAACCACCTCTCAGATGTACCAGAACCACCTGCCGGAGAAGCTGGAAACACGTCCTGGACAGACTGGAACCACGTGACGGCCATGCCTGAACCACCTGCCGAGCACGGCGGAACCACCTGCCGGACAGGCCAAAATCACCTGCGGGCTACGCCAGAACCACTTGGACGACTCTCCGAAATGACCTGCCGGGCATGTGGGAACCACCTCTCAGACGTGCCAGAAGCACGTGGCGGACAGTCCGGAATCACCTGTTGGGCATACGCAACCACCTCTGAGACGTACCAGAACCACGTGCCGTGCACGCCGGAGCCACCTACCGGACAGACCGGAATCAACTTTTGGGCATGCCGGAACCACCAGTCAGATGTGCCAGAAACACGTGCCGGAGACGCCGGAAGCACCTGCCGAGCACGTCGCAACCACCTGCTCAACTCGCCTGAACCACCTGCCGGACATGCCAAAATCACCTGCCGACTATGCCAGAACCACTTGGCGAACACTCCGGAATCACTTGCCGGGCATGCAGGAACCACCTCTCAGACATGCCAGAACCCCGTGCCAATGACCCCGGAAGCACCAGCCGAGCACGCCGGAACCACGTGCTCGACTCGCCAGAACCACCTGCCGATCACGCAAAATTCACCTGCCGGCTATGCCACAACCAGTTGGTGAACACTTTGGAATCACCTGCCAGGCTTGCTGGAACCACCTGCCAGTCATGCCAAAATCACCTGCCAACTACGCCAGAACCGCTTGGCGGACACTGCGGAAACACCTGTCGGGCCGGCCGGAACCACATCTCAGACGTGCCAGAAACGTGTTCATGAGATGCTGGAACCACACCCCGAACAGACGGATACCACCTGCCAGAACCGCCTGAACCACCTGCTGAGCACGCCGGAACCACCTGCTCGACTCACCGGTACCACCTCCCTGACACGCCAAAATCACCTGCTGGGTATGCCAGAACCACTTGGCGGACACTCCGGAATCATCTGCCGGACATGCCGGAACCAGCTCTCAGACACACCAGAACCAAGTGCCGGAGACGCCGGAAGCACGTGCCGAGCATGCCGGAGCCACCTGCTCGACTAGCCATAAACACCTGCCGGACACGCCAAAATCACCTGCCGGGTATGCCAGAACCACCTGGCGGACACTACGGAATCACCTGCCGCGCATGCCGGAACCACCTCTCAGACGTGCCGGAAGCACGTGCCAGACACGCCGGAAACACCTACCGGAAAGACCGGAACCACCTGCCAAGAACGCCGGAGCCACCTGTTCGACTCGCTGGAACCACCTGCCGGACAGGCCAATATCAACTGCTGGCTATGCCAGAACCACCTGGGGGACGGTCCGGGATCACCTGCCAGCCGTGGCGGAACCACCTCTCAGACGTACCAGAACCACCTGCCGGAGAAGCTGGAAACACGTCCTGGACAGACTGGAACCACGTGACGGCCATGCCTGAACCACCTGCCGAGCACGGCGGAACCACCTGCCGGACACGCCAAAATCACCTGCGGGCTACGCCAGAACCACATGGACGACTCTCCGAAATGACCTGCCGGGCATGTTGGAACCACCTCTCAGACGTGCCAGAAGCACGTGGCGGACAGTCCGGAATCACCTGTTGGGCATAGGCAACCACCTCTGACACGTACCAGAACCACATGCCGTGCACACCGGAGCCACCTACCGGACAGACCGGAATCAACTTTTGGGCATGCCGGAACCACCAGTCAGCTGTGCCAGAAACACGTGCCGGAGACGCCGGAAGCACCTGCCGAGCACGTCGCAACCACCTGCTCAACTCGCCTGAACCACCTGCCGTACACGCCAAAATCACCTGCCCGCTACACCAGCACCACTTCGGGGACAAGCCGGAATCACGTGAGTGGCATGCCGGTACAGCCTCTCAGACTGAAACTCGTGCCGGACACCACAGAACCACCTGCCGGACAGACCGGAACCACCTGCCGGACACGCCGGAACCACCGGCTCGACCCGCCGGAACGACCGCTGGACATGCAATATCACCTGCCGGCTACAGCGGAAACACTTGGCGAACACTCCGGAATCACCTGCCGGGCATGCCGGAACCACCTCTCAGATATGCCAGAACCACGTGCCAATGACCCCGGAAGCACCTGCCGAGCACGCCGGAAACACCTGCTCGACTCGCCAGAACCACCTGCCGGACACGCAGAAATCACCTGCTGGCTACGCCACAACCAGTTGGGGAACACTTCGGAATCACCTGCCGGGCTTGCTGGAACCACCTGCCGGTCATGCCAAAATCACCTGCCAACTACGCCAGTACCACTTGGCGGACACTGTGGAAACACCTGTCGGGCCGGCCGGAACCACATCTCAGACGTGCCAGAACCATGTGCATGAGATGCTGGAACCACACCACGAACAGACGGAAAACACCTGCCAGACCCGTCTGAACAACCTGACGAGCACGCCGGAGCCACCTGCTCGACTCGCCGGAACCACCTACCTGACATGCCAAAATCACCAGCCGGGTATGCCAGAACCACTTGGCGGAAACTCCGGAATCATCTGCCGGACATGCCGGAACCAGCTCTCAGACACACCAGAACCAAGTGCCGGAGACGCCGGAAGCACCTGCCGAGCATGCCGGAGCCACATGCTCAACTCACCAGAAACACCTGCCGGACACGCCAAAATCACCTGCCGGATATGCCAGAACCACCAGGCGGACACTACGGAATCACCTGCCGGGCATGCCGGAACCACCTCTCAGATATGCCAGAACCACGTGCCAATGACCCCGGAAGCACCTGCCGAGCACGCCGGAACCACCTGCTCGACTCGCCAGAACCACCTGCCGGACACGCAGAAATCACCTGCCGGCTACGCCACAACCAGTTCGGGAACACTTTGGAATCACCTGCCGGGCTTGCTGGAACCAACTGCCGGCCATGCCCAAATCGCCTGCCAACTACGCCAGTACCACTTGGCGGACACTGTGGAAACATCTGTCGGGCCGGCCGGAAACACATCTCAGACGTGCCAGAACCATGTGCATGAGATGCTGGAACCACACCCCGAACAGACGGAAAACACCTGCCAGACCCGTCTGAACAACCTGCCGAGCACGCTGGAGCCACCTGCTCGACTCGCCGGAAGCACCTACCTGACATGCCCAAATCACCAGCCGGGTATGCCAGAACCACTTGGCGGAAACTCCGGAATCATCTGCCGGACATGCTGGAACTAGCTCTCAGACACACCAGAACCACGTGCCGGAGACGCCGGAAGCACCTGCCGAGCACGTCGCAACCACCTGCTCAACTCGCCTGAACCACCTGCCGGACACGCCAAAATCACCTGCCTGCTACACCAGCACCACTTCGGGGACAAGCCTGAATCACGTGAGGGGCATGCCGGCACAGCCTCTCAGACTGAACCTCGTGCCTGACACCACAGAACCACCTGCCGGACAGACCGGAACCACCTGCCGGACACGCCGGAACCACCGGCTCGACCCGCCGGAACGACCGCTGGACATGCAAAATCACCTGCCGGCTACGCCAGAAACACTTGGCGAACACTCCGGAATCACCTGCCGGGCATGCCGGAACCACCTCTCAGATATGCCAGAACCACGTGCCAATGACCCCGGAAGCACCTGCCGAGCACGCCGGAACCACCTGCTCGACTCGCCAGAACCACCTGCCGGACACGCAGAAATCACCTGCCGGCTACGCCACAACCAGTTGGGGAACACTTCGGAATCACCTGCCGGGCTTGCTGGAACCACCTGCCGGTCATGCCAAAATCACCTGCCAACTACGCCAGTACCACTTGGCGGACACTGTGGAAACACCTGTCGGGCCGGCCGGAACCACATCTCAGACGTGCCAGAACCATGTGCATGAGATGCTGGAACCACACCCCGAACAGACGGAAAACACCTGCCAGACCCGTCTGAACAACCTGCCGAGCACGCCGGAGCCACCTGCTCGACTCGCCGGAACCACCTACCTGACAGGCCCAAATCACCAGCCGGGTATGCCAGAACCACTTGGCGGACACTCCGGAATCATCTGCCGGACATGCCGGAACCAGCCTCGGGACACACGGAATCACCTGCCGCGCATGCCAGAACCCCTCACGTGCCGGGCCGCGGACACGCCGGAATCACCTACCGGACAGACCGGAACCACCTGCCGAGCACGCCGGAGCCACCTGTTCGACTCGCTGGAACCACCTGCCGGACAGGCCAATATCAACTGCTGGCTATGCCAGAACCACCTGGGGGACGGTCCGGAATCACCTGGCAGCCATGGCGGAACCACCTCTCAGACGTACCAGAACCACCTGCCGGAGAAGCTGGAAACACGTCCTGGACAGTCTGGAACCACCTGCCGGCCAAGCCTGAACCACCTGCCAAGCACAACGGAACAACCTGCCAGACACGCCAAAATCACCTGCGTGTTATGCCAGAACCACTTGGAGGACTCTCTGGGATGACCTGCCGGGCATGCCGGAACCACCTCTCAGACGTGCCAGAACCATGTGGCGGACAGTCCGGAATCACCTGTTGGGCATGCGCAACCACCTCTGAGACGTACCAGAACCACATGCCGTGCAGGCTGGAACCACCTACCGGACAGACCGGAATCACCTTTCGGGCATGCCGGAACCACCTGTCAGATGTGCCAGAAACACGTGCCGGAGACGCCGGAAGCACCTGCCAAGCACGTTGGAACCACCTGCTCAACTCGCCTGAACCACCTGCCGGACATGCCAAAATCACCTGCCGACTATGCCAGAACCACTTGGCGAACACTCCGGAATCACTTGCCGGGCATGCAGGAACCACCTCTCAGACATGCCAGAACCCCGTGCCAATGACCCGGGAAGCACCAGCCGAGCACGCCGGAACCACCTGCTCGACTCGCCAGAACCACCTGCCGATCACGCAAAAATCACCTGCCGGCTACGCCACAACCAGTTGGTGAACACTTTGGAATCACCTGCCAGGCTTGCTGGAACCACCTGCCGGTCATGCCAAAATCACCTGCCAACTACGCCAGAACCGCTTGGCGGACACTGCGGAAACACCTGTCGGGCCGGCTGGAACCACATCTCAGACGTGCCAGAAACGTGTTCATGAGATGCTGGAACCACACCCCGAACAGACGGATACCACCTGCCAGAACCGCCTGAACCACCTGCTGAGCACGCCGGAACCACCTGCTCGACTCACCGGTACCACCTCCCTGACACGCCAAAATCACCTGCTGGGTATGCCAGAACCACTTGGCGGACACTCCGGAATCATCTGCCGGACATGCCGGAACCAGCTCTCAGACACACCAGAACCACGTGCCGGAGACGCCGGAAGCACCTGCCGAGCATGCCGGAGCCACCTGCTCGACTCGCCAGAAACACCTGCCGGACACGCCAAAATCACCTGCCGGGTATGCCAGAACCACCTGGCGGACACTACGGAATCACCTGCCGCGCATGCCGGAACCACCTCTCAGACGTGCCGGAAGCACGTGCCGGACACGCCGGAAACACCTACCGGACAGACCGGAACCACCTGCCAAGAACGCCGGAGCCACCTGTTCGACTCGCTGGAACCACCTGCCGGACAGGCCAATATCAACTGCTGGCTATGCCAGAACCACCTGGGGGACAGTCCGGGATCACCTGCCAGCCATGGCGGAACCACCTCTCAGACGTACCAGAACCACCTGCCGGAGAAGCTGGAAACACGTCCTGGACAGACTGGAACCACGTGACGGCCATGCCTGAACCACCTGCCGAGCACGGCGGAACCACGTGCCGGACACGCCAAAATCACCTGCGGGCTACGCCAGAACCACTTGGACGACTCTCCGAAATGACCTGCCGGGCATGTTGGAACCACCTCTCAGACGTGCCAGAAGCACGTGGCGGACAGTCCGGAATCACCTGTTGGCCATACGCAACCACCTCTGAGACGTACCAGAACCACGTGCCGTGCACGCCGGAACCACCTACCGGACAGACCGGAATCAACTTTTGGGCATGCCGGAACCACCAGTCAGATGTGCCAGAAACACGTGCCGGAGACGCCGGAAGCACCTGCCGAGCACGTCGCAACCACCTGCTCAACTCGCCTGAACCACCTGCCGGACACGCCAAAATCACCTGCCCGCTACACCAGCACCACTTCGGGGACAAGCCGGAATCACGTGAGGGGCATGCCGGCACAGCCTCTCAGACTGAACCTCGTGCCGGACACCACAGAACCACCTGCCGGACAGACCGGAACCACCTGCCGGACACGCCGGAACCACCGGCTCGACCCGCCGGAACGACCGCTGGACATGCAAAATCACCTGCCGGCTACGCCGGAAACACTTGGCGAACACTCCGGAATCACCTGCCGGGCATGCCGGAACCACCTCTCAGATATGCCAGAACCACGTGCCAATGACCCCGGAAGCACCTGCCGAGCACGCCGGAACCACCTGCTCGACTCGCCAGAACTACCTGCCGGACACGCAAAAATCACCTGCCGGCTACGCCACAACCAGTTGGGGAACACTTCGGAATCACCTGCCGGGCTTGCTGGAACCACCTGCCGGTCATGCCAAAATCACCTGCCAACTACGCCAGTACCACTTGGCGGACACTGTGGAAACACCTGTCGGGCCGGCCGGAACCACATCTCAGACGTGCCAGAACCATGTGCATGAGATGCTGGAACCACACCCCGAACAGACGGAAAACACCTGCCAGACCCGTGTGAACAACCTGCCGAGCACGCCGGAGCCACCTGCTCGACTCGCCGGAACCACCTACCTGACATGCCCAAATCACCAGCCGGGTATGCCAGAACCACTTGGCGGACACTCCGGAATCATCTGCCGGACATGCCGGAACCAGCTCTCAGACACACCAGAACCACGTGCCGGAGACGCCGGAAGCACCTGCCGAGCATGCCGGAGCCACCTGCTCGACTCGCCAGAAACACCTGCCGGACACGCCAAAATCACCTGCCGGGTATGCCAGAACCACCTGGCGGACACTACGGAATCACCTGCCGCGCATGCCGGAACCACCTCTCAGACGTGCCGGAAGCACGTGCCGGACACGCCGGAAACACCTACCGGACAGACCGGAACCACCTGCCAAGAACGCCGGAGCCACCTGTTCGACTCGCTGGAACCACCTGCCGGACAGGCCAATATCAACTGCTGGCTATGCCAGAACCACCTGGGGGACAGTCCGGGATCACCTGCCAGCCATGGCGGAACCACCTCTCAGACGTACCAGAACCACCTGCCGGAGAAGCTGGAAACACGTCCTGGACAGACTGGAACCACGTGACGGCCATGCCTGAACCACCTGCCGAGCACGGCGGAACCACGTGCCGGACACGCCAAAATCACCTGCGGGCTACGCCAGAACCACTTGGACGACTCTCCGAAATGACCTGCCGGGCATGTTGGAACCACCTCTCAGACGTGCCAGAAGCACGTGGCGGACAGTCCGGAATCACCTGTTGGCCATACGCAACCACCTCTGAGACGTACCAGAACCACGTGCCGTGCACGCCGGAACCACCTACCGGACAGACCGGAATCAACTTTTGGGCATGCCGGAACCACCAGTCAGATGTGCCAGAAACACGTGCCGGAGACGCCGGAAGCACCTGCCGAGCACGTCGCAACCACCTGCTCAACTCGCCTGAACCACCTGCCGGACACGCCAAAATCACCTGCCCGCTACACCAGCACCACTTCGGGGACAAGCCGGAATCACGTGAGGGGCATGCCGGCACAGCCTCTCAGACTGAACCTCGTGCCGGACACCACAGAACCACCTGCCGGACAGACCGGAACCACCTGCCGGACACGCCGGAACCACCGGCTCGACCCGCCGGAACGACCGCTGGACATGCAAAATCACCTGCCGGCTACGCCGGAAACACTTGGCGAACACTCCGGAATCACCTGCCGGGCATGCCGGAACCACCTCTCAGATATGCCAGAACCACGTGCCAATGACCCCGGAAGCACCTGCCGAGCACGCCGGAACCACCTGCTCGACTCGCCAGAACCACCTGCCGGACACGCAAAAATCACCTGCCGGCTACGCCACAACCAGTTGGGGAACACTTCGGAATCACCTGCCGGGCTTGCTGGAACCACCTGCCGGTCATGCCAAAATCACCTGCCAACTACGCCAGTACCACTTGGCGGACACTGTGGAAACACCTGTCGGGCCGGCCGGAACCACATCTCAGACGTGCCAGAACCATGTGCATGAGATGCTGGAACCACACCCCGAACAGACGGAAAACACCTGCCAGACCCGTCTGAACAACCTGCCGAGCACGCCGGAGCCACCTGCTCGACTCGCCGGAACCACCTACCTGACATGCCCAAATCACCAGCCGGGTATGCCAGAACCACTTGGCGGACACTCCGGAATCATCTGCCGGACATGCCGGAACCAGCTCTCAGACACACCAGAACCACGTGCCGGAGACGCCGGAAGCACCTGCCGAGCATGCCGGAGCCACCTGCTCGACTCGCCAGAAACACCTGCCGGACACGCCAAAATCACCTGCCGGGTATGCCAGAACCACCTGGCGGACACTACGGAATCACCTGCCGCGCATGCCGGAACCACCTCTCAGACGTGCCGGAAGCACGTGCCGGACACGCCGGAAACACCTACCGGACAGACCGGAACCACCTGCCAAGAACGCCGGAGCCACCTGTTCGACTCGCTGGAACCACCTGCCGGACAGGCCAATATCAACTGCTGGCTATGCCAGAACCACCTGGGGGACAGTCCGGGATCACCTGCCAGCCATGGCGGAACCACCTCTCAGACGTACCAGAACCACCTGCCGGAGAAGCTGGAAACACGTCCTGGACAGACTGGAACCACGTGACGGCCATGCCTGAACCACCTGCCGAGCACGGCGGAACCACCTGCCGGACACGCCAAAATCACCTGCGGGCTACGCCAGAACCACTTGGACGACTCTCCGAAATGACCTGCCGGGCATGTTGGAACCACCTCTCAGACGTGCCAGAAGCACGTGGCGGACAGTCCGGAATCACCTGTTGGGCATACGCAACCACCTCTGAGACGTACCAGAACCACGTGCCGTGCACGCCGGAACCACCTACCGGACAGACCGGAATCAACTTTTGGGCATGCCGGAACCACCTCTCAGATATGCCAGAACCACGTGCCAATGACCCCGGAAGCACCTGCCGAGCACGCCGGAACCACCTGCTCGACTCGCCAGAACCACCTGCCGGACACGCAAAAATCACCTGCCGGCTACGCCACAACCAGTTGGGGAACACTTCGGAATCACCTGCCGGGCTTGCTGGAACCACCTGCCGGTCATGCCCAAATCACCTGCCAACTACGCCAGTACCACTTGGCGGACACTGTGGAAACACCTGTCGGGCCGGCCGGAACCACATCTCAGACGTGCCAGAACCATGTGCATGAGATGCTGGAACCACACCCCGAACAGACGGAAAACACCTGCCAGACCCGTGTGAACAACCTGCCGAGCACGCCGGAGCCACCTGCTCGACTCGCCGGAACCACCTACCTGACATGCCCAAATCACCAGCCGGGTATGCCAGAACCACTTGGCGGACACTCCGGAATCATCTGCCGGACATGCCGGAACCAGCTCTCAGACACACCAGAACCACGTGCCGGAGACGCCGGAAGCACCTGCCGAGCATGCCGGAGCCACCTGCTCGACTCGCCAGAAACACCTGCCGGACACGCCAAAATCACCTGCCGGGTATGCCAGAACCACCTGGCGGACACTACGGAATCACCTGCCGCGCATGCCGGAACCACCTCTCAGACGTGCCGGAAGCACGTGCCGGACACGCCGGAAACACCTACCGGACAGACCGGAACCACCTGCCAAGAACGCCGGAGCCACCTGTTCGACTCGCTGGAACCACCTGCCGGACAGGCCAATATCAACTGCTGGCTATGCCAGAACCACCTGGGGGACAGTCCGGGATCACCTGCCAGCCATGGCGGAACCACCTCTCAGACGTACCAGAACCACCTGCCGGAGAAGCTGGAAACACGTCCTGGACAGACTGGAACCACGTGACGGCCATGCCTGAACCACCTGCCGAGCACTGCGGAACCACCTGCCGGACACGCCAAAATCACCTGCGGGCTACGCCAGAACCACTTGGACGACTCTCCGAAATGACCTGCCGGGCATGTTGGAACCACCTCTCAGACGTGCCAGAAGCACGTGGCGGACAGTCCGGAATCACCTGTTGGCCATACGCAACCACCTCTGAGACGTACCAGAACCACGTGCCGTGCACGCCGGAACCACCTACCGGACAGACCGGAATCAACTTTTGGGCATGCCGGAACCACCTCTCAGATATGCCAGAACCACGTGCCAATGACCCCGGAAGCACCTGCCGAGCACGCCGGAACCACCTGCTCGACTCGCCAGAACCACCTGCCGGACACGCAAAAATCACCTGCCGGCTACGCCACAACCAGTTGGGGAACACTTCGGAATCACCTGCCGGGCTTGCTGGAACCACCTGCCGGTCATGCCCAAATCACCTGCCAACTACGCCAGTACCACTTGGCGGACACTGTGGAAACACCTGTCGGGCCGGCCGGAACCACATCTCAGACGTGCCAGAACCATGTGCATGAGATGCTGGAACCACACCCCGAACAGACGGAAAACACCTGCCAGACCCGTCTGAACAACCTGCCGAGCACGCCGGAGCCACCTGCTCGACTCGCCGGAACCACCTACCTGACATGCCCAAATCACCAGCCGGGTATGCCAGAACCACTTGGCGGACACTCCGGAATCATCTGCCGGACATGCCGGAACCAGCTCTCAGACACACCAGAACCACGTGCCGGAGACGCCGGAAGCACCTGCCGAGCATGCCGGAGCCACATGCTCGACTCGCCAGAAACACCTGCCGGACACGCCAAAATCACCTGCCGGGTATGCCAGAACCACCTGGCGGACACTACGGAATCACCTGCCGCGCATGCCGGAACCACCTCTCAGACGTGCCGGAAGCACGTGCCGGACACGCCGGAAACACCTACCGGACAGACCGGAACCACCTGCCAAGAACGCCGGAGCCACCTGTTCGACTCGCTGGAACCACCTGCCGGACAGGCCAATATCAACTGCTGGCTATGCCAGAACCACCTGGGGGACGGTCCGGAATCACCTGCCAGCCATGGCGGAACCACCTCTCAGACGTACCAGAACCACCTGCCGGAGAAGCTGGAAACACGTCCTGGACAGTCTGGAACCACCTGCCAGCCAAGCCTGAACCACCTGCCAAGCACAACGGAACAACCTGCCAGACACGCCAAAATCACCTGCGTGTTATGCCAGAACCACTTGGAGGACTCTCTGGGATGACCTGCTGGGCATGCCGGAACCACCTCTCAGACGTGCCAGAACCATGTGGCGGACAGTCCGGAATCACCTGTTGGGCATGCGCAACCACCTCTGAGACGTACCAGAACCACATGCCGTGCAGGCTGGAACCACCTACCGGACAGACCGGAATCACCTTTCGGGCATGCCGGAACCACCTGTCAGATGTGCCAGAAACACGTGCCGGAGACGCCGGAAGCACCTGCCAAGCACGTTGGAACCACCTGCTCAACTCGCCTGAACCACCTGCCGGACATGCCAAAATCACCTGCCGACTATGCCAGAACCACTTGGCGAACACTCCGGAATCACTTGCCGGGCATGCAGGAACCACCTCTCAGACATGCCAGAACCCCGTGCCAATGATCCCGGAAGCACCAGCCGAGCACGCCGGAACCACCTGCTCGACTCGCCAGAACCACCTGCCGATCACGCAAAAATCACCTGCCGGCTACGCCACAACCAGTTGGTGAACACTTTGGAATCACCTGCCAGGCTTGCTGGAACCACCTGCCGGTCATGCCAAAATCACCTGCCAACTACGCCAGAACCGCTTGGCGGACACTGCGGAAACACCCGTCGGGCCGGCTGGAACCACATCTCAGACGTGCCAGAAACGTGTTCATGAGATGCTGGAACCACACCCCGAACAGACGGATACCACCTGCCAGAACCGCCTGAACCACCTGCTGAGCACGCCGGAACCACCTGCTCGACTCACCGGTACCACCTCCCTGACACGCCAAAATCACCTGCTGGGTATGCCAGAACCACTTGGCGGACACTCCGGAATCATCTGCCGGACATGCCGGAACCAGCTCTCAGACACACCAGAACCACGTGCCGGAGACGCCGGAAGCACCTGCCGAGCATGCCGGAGCCACCTGCTCGACTCGCCAGAAACACCTGCCGGACACGCCAAAATCACCTGCCGGGTATGCCAGAACCACCTGGCGGACACTATGGAATCACCTGCCGCGCATGCCGGAACCACCTCTCAGACGTGCCGGAAGCACGTGCCGGACACGCCGGAAACACCTACCGGACAGACCGGAACCACCTGCCAAGAACGCCGGAGCCACCTGTTCGACTCGCTGGAACCACCTGCCGGACAGGCCAATATCAACTGCTGGCTATGCCAGAACCACCTGGGGGACAGTCCGGGATCACCTGCCAGCCATGGCGGAACCACCTCTCAGACGTACCAGAACCACCTGCCGGAGAAGCTGGAAACACGTCCTGGACAGACTGGAACCACGTGACGGCCATGCCTGAACCACCTGCCGAGCACGGCGGAACCACGTGCCGGACACGCCAAAATCACCTGCGGGCTACGCCAGAACCACTTGGACGACTCTCCGAAATGACCTGCCGGGCATGTTGGAACCACCTCTCAGACGTGCCAGAAGCACGTGGCGGACAGTCCGGAATCACCTGTTGGCCATACGCAACCACCTCTGAGACGTACCAGAACCACGTGCCGTGCACGCCGGAACCACCTACCGGACAGACCGGAATCAACTTTTGGGCATGCCGGAACCACCAGTCAGATGTGCCAGAAACACGTGCCGGAGACGCCGGAAGCACCTGCCGAGCACGTCGCAACCACCTGCTCAACTCGCCTGAACCACCTGCCGGACACGCCAAAATCACCTGCCCGCTACACCAGCACCACTTCGGGGACAAGCCGGAATCACGTGAGGGGCATGCCGGCACAGCCTCTCAGACTGAACCTCGTGCCGGACACCACAGAACCACCTGCCGGACAGACCGGAACCACCTGCCGGACACGCCGGAACCACCGGCTCGACCCGCCGGAACGACCGCTGGACATGCAAAATCACCTGCCGGCTACGCCGGAAACACTTGGCGAACACTCCGGAATCACCTGCCGGGCATGCCGGAACCACCTCTCAGATATGCCAGAACCACGTGCCAATGACCCCGGAAGCACCTGCCGAGCACGCCGGAACCACCTGCTCGACTCGCCAGAACCACCTGCCGGACACGCAAAAATGACCTGCTGGCTACGCCACAACCAGATGGGGAACACTTCGGAATCACCTGCCGGGCTTGCTGGAACCACCTGCCGGTCATGCCAAAATCACCTGCCAACTACGCCAGTACCAATTGGCGGACACTGAGGAAACACCTGTCGGGCCGACCGGAACCACATCTCAGATGTGCCAGAACCATGTGCATGAGATGCTGGAACCACACCCCGAACAGACGGAAAACACCTGCCAGACCCGTCTGAACAACCTGCCGAGCACGCCGGAGCCACCTGCTCGACTCGCCGGAACCACCTACCTGACATGCCCAAATCACCAGCCGGGTATGCCAGAACCACTTGGCGGACACTCCGGAATCATCTGCCGGACATGCCGGAACCAGCTCTCAGACACACCAGAACCACGTGCCGGAGACGCCGGAAGCACCTGCCGAGCATGCCGGAGCCACCTGCTCGACTCGCCAGAAACACCTGCCGGACACGCCAAAATCACCTGCCAGGTACGCCAGAACCACCTGGCGGACACTCCGAAATCACCTGTCGCGCATGCCGGAACCACCTCTCAGACGTGCCGGAAGCACGTGCCGGACACGCCGGAATCACCTACCGGACAGACCGGAACCACCTGCCGAGCACGCCGGAGCCACCTGTTCGACTCCTTGGAACCACCTGCCGGACAGGCCAATATCAACTGCTGGCTATGCCAGAACCACCTGGGCGACGGTCCGGAATCGCCTGCCAGCCATGGCGGAACCACCTCTCAGACGTACCAGAACCACCTGCCGGAGAAGCTGGAAACACGTCCTGGACAGTCTGGAACCACCTGCCGGCCAAGCCTGAACCACCTGCCAAGCACAACGGAACAACCTGCCAGACACGCCAAAATCACCTGTGTGTTATGCCAGAACCACTTGGAGGACTCTCTGGGATGACCTGCCGGGCATGCCGGAACCACCTCACAGACGTGCCAGAACCATGTGGCGGACAGTCCGGAATCACCTGTTGGGCATGCGCAACCACCTCTGAGACGTACCAGAACCACATGCCGTGCAGGCTGGAACCACCTACCGGACAGACCGGAATCACCTTTCGGGCATGCCGGAACCACCTGTCAGATGTGCCAGAAACACGTGCCGGAGACGCCGGAAGCACCTGCCAAGCACGTTGGAACCACCTGCTCAACTCGCCTGAACCACCTGCCGGACATGCCAAAATCACCTGCCGACTATGCCAGAACCACTTGGCGAACACTCCGGAATCACTTGCCGGGCATGCAGGAACCACCTCTCAGACATGCCAGAACCCCATGCCAATGACCCCGGAAGCACCAGCCGAGCACGCCGGAACCACCTGCTCGACTCGCCAGAACCACCTGCCGATCACGCAAACATCACCTGCCGGCTACGCCACAACCAGTTGGTGAACACTTTGGAATCACCTGCCAGGCTTGCTGGAACCACCTGCCAGTCATGCCAAAATCACCTGCCAACTACGCCAGAACCGCTTGGCGGACACTGCGGATACACCTGTCGGGCCGGCTGGAACCACATCTCAGACGTGCCAGAAACGTGTTCATGAGATGCTGGAACCACACCCCGAACAGACGGATACCACCTGCCAGAACCGCCTGAACCACCTGCTGAGCACGCCGGAACCACCTGCTCGACTCACCGGTACCACCTCCCTGACACGCCAAAATCACCTGCTGGGTATGCCAGAACCACTTGGCGGACACTCCGGAATCATCTGCCGGACATGCCGGAACCAGCTCTCAGACACACCAGAACCACGTGCCGGAGACGCCGGAAGCACCTGCCGAGCATGCCGCAGCCACCTGCTCTACTCGCCAGAAACACCTGCCGGACACGCCAAAATCACCTGCCGGGTATGCCAGAACCACCTGGCGGACACTACGGAATCACCTGCCGCGCATGCCGGAACCACCTCTCAGACGTGCCGGAAGCACGTGCCGGACACGCCGGAAACACCTACCGGACAGACCGGAACCACCTGCCAAGAACGCCGGAGCCACCTGTTCGACTCGCTGGAACCACCTGCCGGACAGGCCAATATCAACTGCTGGCTATGCCAGAACCACCTGGGGGACAGTCCGGGATCACCTGCCAGCCATGGCGGAACCACCTCTCAGACGTACCAGAACCACCTGCCGGAGAAGCTGGAAACACGTCCTGGACAGACTGGAACCACGTGACGGCCATGCCTGAACCACCTGCCGAGCACGGCGGAACCACCTGCCGGACACGCCAAAATCACCTGCGGGCTACGCCAGAACCACTTGGACGACTCTCCGAAATGACCTGCCGGGCATGTTGGAACCACCTCTCAGACGTGCCAGAAGCACGTGGCGGACAGTCCGGAATCACCTGTTGGGCATACGCAACCACCTCTGAGACGTACCAGAACCACGTGCCGTGCACGCCGGAACCACCTACCGGACAGACCGGAATCAACTTTTGGGCATGCCGGAACCACCAGTCAGATGTGCCAGAAACACGTGCCGGAGACGCCGGAAGCACCTGCCGAGCACGTCGCAACCACCTGCTCAACTCGCCTGAACCACCTGCCGGACACGCCAAAATCACCTGCCCGCTACACCAGCACCACTTCGGGGACAAGCCGGAATCACGTGAGGGGCATGCCGGCACAGCCTCTCAGACTGAACCTCGTGCCGGACACCACAGAACCACCTGCCGGACAGACCGGAACCACCTGCCGGACACGCCGGAACCACCGGCTCGACCCGCCGGAACGACCGCTGGACATGCAAAATCACCTGCCGGCTACGCCGGAAACACTTGGCGAACACTCCGGAATCAGCTGCCGGGCATGCCGGAACCACCTCTCAGATATGCCAGAACCACGTGCCAATGACCCCGGAAGCACCTGCCGAGCACGCCGGAACCACCTGCTCGACGCGCCAGAACCACCTGCCGGACACGCAAAAATCACCTGCCGGCTACGCCACAACCAGTTGGGGAACACTTCGGAATCACCTGCCGGGCTTGCTGGAACCACCTGCCGGTCATGCCAAAATCAACTGCCAACTACGCCAGTACCACTTGGCGGACACTGTGGAAACACCTGTCGGGCCGGCCGGAACCACATCTCAGACGTGCCAGAACCATGTGCATGAGATGCTGGAACCACACCCCGAACAGACGGAAAACACCTGCCAGACCCGTCTGAACAACCTGCCGAGCACGCCAGAGCCACCTGCTCGACTCGCCGGAACCACCTACCTGACATGCCCAAATCACCAGCCGGGTATGCCAGAACCACTTGGCGGACACTCCGGAATCATCTGCCGGACATGCCAGAACCAGCTCTCAGACACACCAGAACCACGTGCCGGAGACGCCGGAAGCACCTGCCGAGCATGCCGCAGCCACCTGCTCGACTCGCCAGAAACACCTGCCGGACACGCCAAAATCACCTGCCGGTTACGCCAGAACCACCTGGCGGACACTCCGAAATCACCTGTCGCGCATGCCGGAACCACCTCTCAGACGTGCCGGAAGCACGTGCCGGACACGCCGGAATCACCTACCGGACAGACCGGAACCACCTGCCGAGCACGCCGGAGCCACCTGTTCGACTCGCTGGAACCACCTGCCGGACAGGCCAATATCAACTGCTGGCTATGCCAGAACCACCTGGGGGACGGTCTCGAATCACCTGCCAGCCATGGCGGAACCACCTCTCAGACGTACCAGAACCACCTGCCGGAGAAGCTGGAAACACGTCCTGGACAGTCTGGAACCACCTGCCGGCCAAGCCTGAACCAACTGCCAAGCACAACGGAACAACCTGCCAGACACGCCAAAATCACCTGCCCGCTACACCAGCAGCACTTCGGGGACAAGCCGGAATCACGTGAGGGGCATGCCGGCACAGCCTCTCAGACTGAACCTCGTGCCGGACCCCACAGAACCACCTGCCGGACAGACCGGAATCACCTGCTGGACACGCCGGAACCACCGGCTCGACCCGCCGGAACGACCGCTGGACATGCAAAATCACCTGCCGGCTACGCCGGAAACACTTGGCGAACACTCCGGAATCACCTGCCGGGCATGCCGGAACCACCTCTCAGATATGCCAGAACCACGTGCCAATGACCCCGGAAGCACCTGCCGAGCACGCCGGAACCACCTGCTCGACTCGCCAGAACCACCTGCCGGACACGCAAAAATCACCTGCCGGCTACGCCACAACCAGTTGGGGAACACTTCGGAATCACCTGCCTGGCTTGCTGGAACCACCTGCCGGTCATGCCAAAATCACCTGCCAACTACGCCAGTACCAATTGGCGGACACTGTGGAAACACCTCTCGGGCCGGCCGGAACCACATCTCAGATGTGCCAGAACCATGTGCATGAGATGCTGGAACCACACCCCGAACAGATGGAAAACACCTGCCAGACCCGTCTGAACAACCTGCCGAGCATGCCGGAGCCACCTGCTCGACTCGCCGGAACCACCTACCTGACATGCCCAAATCACCAGCCGGGTATGCCAGAACCACTTGGCGGACACTCCGGAATCATCTGCCGGACATGCCGGAACCAACTCTCAGACACACCAGAACCACGTGCCGGAGACGCCGAAAGCACCTGCCGAGCATGCCGGAGCCACCTGCTCGACTCGCCAGAAACACCTGCCGGACACGCCAAAATCACCTGCCGGGTACGCCAGAACCACCTGGCGGACACTCCGAAATCACCTGTCGCGCATGCCGGAACCACCTCTCAGACGTGCCGGAAGCACGTGCCGGACACGCCGGAATCACCTACCGGACAGACCGGAACCACCTGCCGAGCACGCCGGAGCCACCTGTTCGACTCCCTGGAAGCACCTGCCGGACAGGCCAATATCAACTGCTGGCTATGCCAGAACCACCTGGGCGACGGTCCGGAATCGCCTGCCAGCCATGGCGGAACCACCTCTCAGACGTACCAGAACCACCTGCCGGAGAAGCTGGAAACACGTCCTGGACAGTCTGGAACCACCTGCCGGCCAAGCCTGAACCACCTGCCAAGCACAACGGAACAACCTGCCGGACAGGCCAAAATCACCTGTGGGATACGCCAGAACCACTTGGAAGACTCTCCGAAATGACCTGCCAGGCATGTTGGAACCACATCTCAGACGTGCCAGAAGCACGTGGCGGACAGTCCGGAATCACCTTTTGGGCATACACAACCACCTCTAACACGTACCAGAACCATGTGCCGTGCACGCCGGAACCACCTAACCGACAGACCGGAATCAACTTTTGGGCATGCCGGAACCACCAGTCAGATGTGCCAGAAACACGTGCCGGAGACGCCGGAAGCACCTGCCGAGCACGTCGCAACCACCTGCTCAACTCGCCTGAACCACCTGCCGGACACGCCAAAATCACCTGCCTGCTACACCAGCACCACTTCGGGGACAAGCCGGAATCACGTGAGGGGCATGCCGGCACAGCCTCTCAGACTGAACCTCGTGCCGGACACGACGGAACCACCTGCCGGACAGACCGGAACCACCTGTCGAGCACGCCGGAGCCACCTGTTCGACTCGCTGGAGCCACCTGCCGGACAGGCCAATATCAACTGCTGGCTATGCCAGAACCACCTGGGGGACGGTCCGGAATCACCTGCCAGCCATGGCGGAACCACCTCTCAGACGTACCAGAACCACCTGCCGGAGAAGCTGGAAACACGTCCTGGACAGTCTGGAACCACCTGCCGGCCAAGCCTGAACCACCTGCCAAGCACAACGGAACAACCTGCCAGACACGCCAAAATCACCTGCGTGTTATGCCAGAACCACTTGGAGGACTCTCTGGGATGACCTGCCGGGCATGCCGGAACCACCTCTCAGACGTGCCAGAACCATGTGGCGGACAGTCCGGAATCACCTGTTGGGCATGCGCAACCACCTCTGAGACGTACCAGAACCACATGCCGTGCAGGCTGGAACCACCTACCGGACAGACCGGAATCACCTTTCGGGCATGCCGGAACCACCTGTCAGATGTGCCAGAAACACGTGCCGGAGACGCCGGAAGCACCTGCCAAGCACGTTGGAACCACCTGCTCAACTCGCCTGAACCACCTGCCGGACATGCCAAAATCACCTGCCGACTATGCCAGAACCACTTGGCGAACACTCCGGAATCACTTGCCGGGCATGCAGGAACCACCTCTCAGACATGCCAGAACCCCGTGCCAATGACCCCGGAAGCACCAGCCGAGCACGCCGGAACCACCTGCTCGACTCGCCAGAACCACCTGCCGATCACGCAAACATCACCTGCCGGCTACGCCACAACCAGTTGGTGAACACTTTGGAATCACCTGCCGGGCTTGCTGGAACCCCCTGCCGGTCATGCCAAAATCACCTGCCAACTACGCCAGAACCGCTTGGCGGACACTGTGGAAACATCTGTCGGGCCGGCCGGAACCACATCTCAGACGTGCCAGAACCATGTGCATGAGATGCTGGAACCACACCCCGAACAGACGGATACCACCTGCCAGAACCGCCTGAACCACCTGCCGAGCACGCCGGAACCACCTGCTCGACTCGCCGGAACCACCTACCTGACATGCCCAAATCACCAGCTGGGTATGCCAGAACCACTTGGCGGACACTCCGGAATCATCTGCCGGACATGCCGGAACCAGCTCTCAGACACACCAGAACCACGTGCCGGAGACGCCGGAAGCACCTGCCGAGCATGCCGCAGCCACCTGCTCTACTCGCCAGAAACACCAGCCGGACACGCCAAAATCACCTGCCGGGAACGCCAGAACCACCTGGCGGACACTACGGAATCACCTGTCGCGCATGCCGGAACCACCTCTCAGACGTGCCGGAAGCACGTGCCGGACACGCCGGAAACACCTACCGGACAGACCGGAACCACCTGCCGAGCACGCCGGAGCCACATGTTCGACTCGCTGGAACCACCTGCCGGACAGGCCAATATCAACTGCTGGCTATGCCAGAACCACCTGGGGGACAGTCCGGGATCAACTGCCAGCCATGGCGGAACCACCTCTCAGACGTACCAGAACCACCTGCCGGAGAAGCTGGAAACACGTCCTGGACAGACTGGAACCACGTGACGGCCATGCCTGAACCACCTGCCGAGCACGGCGGAACCACCTGCCGGACACGCCAAAATCACCTGCGGGCTACGCCAGAACCACTTGGAAGACTCTCCGAAATGACCTGCCAGGCATGTTGGAACCACATCTCAGACGTGCCAGAAGCACGTGGCGGACAGTCCGGAATCACCTTTTGGGCATACGCAACCACCTCTGACACGTACCAGAACCACGTGCCGTGCACGCCGGAACCACCTACCGGACAGACCGGAATCAACTTTT
>NW_027228080.1:0-65772 GCF_037783145.1 Equus przewalskii
GTGATCGCCAAGTGTTTCTGGCGTAGCCGGCAGGTGATTTTGCATGTCCAGCGGTCGTTCCGGCGGGTCGAGCCGGTGGTTCCGGCGTGTCCGGCAGGTGGTTCCGGTCTGTCCGGCAGGGTGTTCTGTGGTGTCCGGCACGAGGTTCCGTCTGAGAGGCTGTGCCGGCATGCCCCTCACGTGATTCCGGCTTGTCCCCGAAGTGGTGCTGGTGTAGCGGGCAGGTGATTTTGGCGTGTCCGGCAGGTGGTTCAGGCGAGTTGAGCAGGTGGTTGCGACGTGCTCGGCAGGTGCTTCCGGCGTCTCCGGCACGTGTTTCTGGCACATCCGACTGGTGGTTCCGGCATGCCCAAAAGTGGATTCCGGTCTGTCCGGTACGTGGTTCCGGCGTGCACGGCACGTGGTTCTGGTACGTCTCAGAGGTGGTTGCGTATGCCCAACAGCTGATTCCGGACTGTCCGCCACGTGCTTCTGGCACGTCTGAGAGGTGGTTCCAACATGCCCGGCAGGTCATTTCGGAGAGTCGTCCAAGTGGTTCTGGCGTAGCCCGCAGGTGATTTTGGCGTGTCCGGCAGGTGGTTCCACCGTGCTCAGCAGGTGGTTCAGGCATGGCCGTCACGTGGTTCCAGTCTGTCCAGGACGTGTTTCCAGCTTCTCCGGCAGGTGGTTCTGGTACGTCTGAGAGGTGGTTCCGCCATGGCTGGCAGGTGATCCCCGACTGTTCCCCAGGTGGTTCTGGCATAGCCAGCAGTTGATATTGGCCTGTCCGGCAGGTGGTTCCAGCGAGTCGAACAGGTGGCTCCGGCGTTCTTGGCAGGTGGTTCCGGTCTGTCCGGTAGGTGTTTCCGGCGTGTCTGGCATGTGCTTCCGGCACGTCTGAGAGGTGGTTCCGGCATGCCCGGCAGGTCATCCCAGAGAGTCCTCCAAGTGGTTCTGGCATAACACGCAGGTGATTTTGGCGTGTCTGGCAGGTTGTTCCGTTGTGCTTGGCAGGTGGTTCAGGCTTGGCCGGCAGGTGGTTCCAGACTGTCCAGGACGTGTTTCCAGCTTGTCCGGCAGGTGGTTCTGGTACGTCTGAGAGGTGGTTCCACCATGGCTGGCAGGTGATTCCGGACTGTCCCCCAGGTGGTTCTGGCATAGCCAGCAGTTCATACTGGCCTTTCAGGCAGGTGGTTCCAGCGAGTCGAACAGGTGGCTCCGGCGTGCTCGGCAGGTGTTTCCGGTCTGTCCGGTAGGTGATTCCGGCGTGTCCGGCACGTACTTCCGGCACGTCTGAGAGGTGGTTCCGGCATGCGCGACAGGTGATTTCGGAGTGTCCACCAGGTGGTTCTGGCATAGCCAGCAGTTCATATTGGCCTTTCCGGCAGGTGGTTCCAGCGAGTCAAACAGGTGGCTCCGGCGTGCTCGGCAGGTGGTTCCGGTCTGTCCGGTAGGTGATTCCGGCGTGTCCGGCACGTACTTCCGGCACGTCTGAGAGGTGGTTCCGGCATGCGCGACAGGTGATTTCGGAGTGTCCACCAGGTGGTTCTGGCGTACCCGGCAGGCGATTTTGGCGTGTCTGGCAGGTGTTTCTGGCGAGTCGAGCAGGTGGCTCCGGCATGCTCGGCAGGTGCTTCCGGCGTCTCCGGCACGTGTTTCTGGTGTGTCTGAGAGCTGGTTCCGGCATGTCCAGCAGATGATTCCGGAGTGTCCGCCAAGTGGTTCTGGCATACCTGGCTGGTGATTTCGGCATGTCAGGTAGGTGGTTCCGGTCTGTCCGGTAGGTGTTTCCGGCGTGTCCGACACGTCCTTCTGGCATGTCTAAGAGGTGGTTCCGGCATGCCCGGCAGCTTATTCCGGAGTGTCTGCCGAGTGGTTCTGGCGTAGCCAGCAGGTGATTTTGGCGTGTCCAGCAGGTGGTCCTCGGGAGTGGATCAGGTGGTTCCGGCATACTCGGCAGGTGGTACCGGCGTGTCCGGAACATGGTTCTGGCAAGTCTGAGAGGTGGTTCCGGCATGCCCGACCTGTGATTCCGGCGTGTCCGCCAAGTGGTTCTGGCGTACTCGGCAGGTGATTTTGGCGTGTCCGGCAGGTGTTTCTTGCGAGTCGAGCAGGTGGCTCAGGCATGCTCAGCAGGTGCTTCCGGCGTGTCCGGCACGTGGTTCTGGTGTGTCTGAGAGCTGGTTCTGGCATGTCCAGCAGATGATTTCGGAGTGTCCACAAAGTTGTTCTGGCATACCTGGCAGGTGATTTTGGCGTGTGCGGCAGGTGGTTCTGGCGAGTCGAGCAGGTGGTTCCGGCGTGCTCGGCAGGTGCTTCCGGTGTCCTTGGCACGTGGTTCTGACATGTCTGAGAGGTGCTTCCGACATGCCCGGCAGGTGATTCCGGTGTGTTCGCCAAGTGTTTCTGGCGTAGCCGGCAGGTGATTTTGCATGTCCGGGGGTGGTTCCGCTGAGTCGCGCCGGTGGTTCCGGCGTGTCCGGCAGGTGGTTCCGGTCTGTCCGGCAGGGTGTTCTGGGGTGTCCGGCACGAGGTTCTGGCACGTCTGAGAGATTGTGACGGCATGCCCTTCACGTGATTGCGGCTTGTCTGCCAAGTGCTTCTGGTGTAGCAGGCAGGTGATTTTGACGTGTCTGGCAGGTGTTTCTTGCGAGTCGAGCAGGTGGCTCAGGCATGCTCAGCAGGTGCTTCTGGCGTCTCCGGCAGGTTGTTCTGGTGTGTCTGAGAGCTGCTTCTGGCATGTCTGGCAGATGATTCCGGAGTGACCACCAAGTGGTTCTGGCATACCCGGCCGGTGGTTTTTGCGTGTCAGGTAGGTGGTTCCGGCGAGTCGAGCAGGTGGTTCCAGTGTGCTCGGCAGGTGGTTCAGGCGGGTCTGGCAGGTGGTTTCAGTCTGTTCGGGGTGTGGTTCCGGCATCTCGGGCACATGGTTCTGGCACGTCTGAGATGTGGTTCTGGCAGGCCCGACAGGTGTTTCCGGAGTGTCCGCCAAGCGGTTGTGGCGTAGCTGGCAGGTGATATTGGCGTGACCGGCAGGTGCTTCCAGCAAGCCCGGCAGTTGATTCCGAAGTGTTCACCAACTGGTTGTGGCGTAGCCGGCAGGTGATTTTGGCGTGTCCAGCAGGTGGTTCTGTGGAGTGGATCAGGAACTTCCGGCATTCTCAGCAGGTGCTTCCGCAGTCTCCAGCATGTTGTTGTGGCACCTCTGAGAGGTGGTTCCAACATGCCCGGCAGGTGATTCTGGAGTGTCCGACAAGTGGTTGTGGAGTAGCCGGCTGGTGATTTTGGCGTGTCCGGCAGGTGGTTCTGGCGAGTCAAGCAGGTGGTCCCGGCGTGTTCGGCAGGTGATTTCGGTCTGTCCCGGAGGTGGTTCCGGAGTCTCTGCCGAGTGGTTCTGGCGTAGCCGGCAGGTGATTTTGGCATGTCCGGCAGGTGGTTCTGGCGAGTCGAGCAGGTGGTTCCGGCGTGTCCGGAAGGTGTTTGCAGTCAGTCCATGACGTGGTTCCGGCATGCCCTCCAGGTGATTCTGGAGTGTCCACCAAGTGGTTTTGGCATAGCCGGCATATGATTTTGGACTGTCAGGCAGGTGGTTCCGGCATGTCCAGCAGGTGTTTCCGGCGAGTTCGGCAGTTGCTTCCAGTCTCTCCGGCATGTGGTTCTGGCACCTCTGAGAGGTGGTTCCGGCATGCCCGGCAGCTGATACCGGAGTGTCTGCCGAGTGGTTGTGGCGTAGCCGGCAGGTGATTTTGGCGTGTCCGGCAGGTGTTTCTGGCGAGTCGAGCAGGTGGCTCCGGCATGCTCGGCAGGTGCTTCCGGCGTCTCCGGCACTTGGTTCTGGTGTGTCTGAGAGCTGGTTCCGGCATGTCCGGCAGATGATTCCGGATTGTCCGCCAAGTGGTTCTGGCATACCCAGCAGGTGATTTTGGCGTGTCAGGGAGGTGGTACCGGTGAGTCGAGCAGGTGGTTCCGGCGTGCTCAGCAGGTGGTTCAGGCGGTTCTGGCAGGTGGTATCCGTCTGTTCGGGGTGTGGTTCCAGCATCTCATGAACACGTTTCTGGCACGTCTGAGATGTGGTTCCGGCCGGCCCGACAGGTGTTTCCGCAGTGTCCGCCAAGCGGTTCTGGCGTAGTTGGCAGTTGATTTTGGCATGACCGGCAGGTGGTTCCAGCAAGCCAGGCAGGTGATTCCAAAGTGTTCACCAACTGGTTGTGGTGTAGCCGGCAGGTGATTTTTGCGTGATCGGCAGGTGGTTCTGGCGAGTCGAGCAGGTGGTTCCGGCGTGCTCGGCTGGTGCTTCCGGGGTCATTGGCACGGGGTTCTGGCATGTCTGACGGGGGTTCCTGCATGCCCGGCAAGTGATTCCGGAGTGTTCGCCAAGTGGTTCTGGCATAGTCGGCAGGTGATTTTGGCATGTCCGGAAGCTGGTTCAGGCGAGTTGACTAGGTGGTTCCAACGTGCTTGGCAGGTGCTTCCGGCGTCTCCGGCACGTGTTTCTGGCACATCTGACAGGTGGTTCCGGCATGCCCGAAAGGTGATTCCGGTCTGTCCGGTAGGTGGTTCCAGCCTGCACGGCATGTGGTTCTGGTACGTCTCAGAGGTGGTTGCGCATGCCCAACAGGTGATTCCGGACTGTCCGCCACATGGTTCTGGCACGTCTGAGAGGTGGTTCCGGCATGCCCGGCAGGTCATCCCAGAGAGTCCTCCAAGTGGTTCTGGCATAACACGCAGGCGATTTTGGCGTGTCTGGCAGGTTGTTCCGTTGTGCTTGGCAGGTGGTTCAGGCTTGGCCGGCAGGTGGTTCCAGACTGTCCAGGACGTGTTTCCAGCTTGTCCGGCAGGTGGTTCTGGTAAGTGTGAAAGGTGGTTCCGCCATGGCTGGCAGGTGATTCCGGACAGTCCCCCAAGTGGTTCTGGCATAGCCAGCAGTTGATATTGGCCTGTCCGGCAGGTGGATCCGCCGAGTCGAGCAGGTGGCTGTGGCGTGTTCAGCAGGTGGTTCCGGCGTGTCTGGCAGGTGGTTCTGTTCTGTCCGATAGGTCGTTCCGGCATGTCCGGCACGTGCTTCTGGAACGTGTGAGAGGTGGTTCTGGCATGCCAGTCAGGTGATTCTGGAGTGTCGGGTAAGTGGTTCTGGTGTAGCCGAAAGTTCATTTTGGCGTGTCCAGCACGTGGGTCCTGCGAGTCGAGCAGGTGGTTCCGGAGTGCTCGGCAGGTGGTTCCAGTCTGTCCAGTAAGTGTTTCCAGCTTGTCCGGCTCGTGGTTCCGTTACATCTGAGAGGTGGTTCCTGCATGCCCGGCAGGTGATTCTGGACTGTCCGCCAGATGGTTCTCGCATAGCCAGCTGTTGATTTTGGCCTGTCTGGCTGGTGCTTCTGGTGAGTCGAACAGGTGGCTCCGGCGTGCTCGGCAGGTGGTTCAGGCGGGTCTGGCAGGTGGTTTCCGTCTGTTCGGGGTGTGGTTCCGGCATCACACGCACAAGGTTCTGGCACGTCTGAGATGTAGTTCTGGCCGGCCCGACAGGTGTTTCCGCAGTGTCGACAAGTGGTTCTGGCGTAGTTGGCAGGTGATTTTGACATGACCGGCAGGTGGTTCCAGCAAGCCCGGCAGGTGATGGGGAAGTGTTCACCAACTGGTTGTGGCGAAGCCGGCAGGTGATTTTTGCATGACTGGCAGGTGGTTCTGGCGAGTCGAGCAGGTGGTTCCGGCATGCTCGGCAGGTGCTTCTGGTGTCATTGGCACGTGGTTCTGGCATGTCTGAGAGGTGGTTCCGGCATGCCCAGCAGGTGATTCCGGAGTGTTTGCCAAGTGGTTCTGGTGTAGCCGGCAGGTGATTTTGCATGTCTGGCAGTGGTTCCGGCGGGTCGAGCCGGTGGTTCCCGCGTGTCCGGCAGGTGGTTGCAGTCTGTCTGGTAGGTGGTTCTGAGGTGTCCGGCAGGAGGTTCTGGCACGTCTGTGAGGTTGTGCCGGCATGCCCTTCCCGTGATTCCGGCTTGTCCCCCAAGTGGTTCTGGTGTAGCGGGCAGGTGATTTTGGTGTGTCCTGCAGGTGGGACCGGTGAGTCAAGCAGGTGGTTCCGGCGAGTGTTTCCTGTGGTTCCAGTCTGTCCGGGAGATGGTTCCGGCCTGTCCGGCACGTGCTTCTGGCACTTCTGAGAGGTTGTGCTGGCATGCCCGGCAGGTGATTCGGGAGTGTCCACCAAGTGGTTCTGGCGTAGCCTGCAGGTGATTTTGGCGTGTCCGGCAGGTGGTTCTGGTACGTCTCAGAGGTGGTTGTGGCATGCCAGGCAGGTGATTCTGGAGTGTCGGTTAAGTGGTTCTGGTGTAGCCGGCAGTTCCTTTAAGCGTGTCCGGCACGATTGTCCTGCCAGTCGAGCAGGTGGTTCCGGCGAGCTCGGCAAGTGGTTCCAGTCTGTCCAGGATGTGGTTCCAGCGTGTCCGGAACGTGGTTCTGTTACGTGTGAGAGGTGGTTCCTGCATGCCAGGCAGGTGATTTTGGACTGTCCGCCAGGTGGTACTAGCATAGCCAGCTGTTGATTTTGGCCTGTCTGGCAGGTGGTTCCGGCCTATCGAGCAGGCGGCTCCGGCGTGCTCGGCAGGTGGTTCCGGGATGTCTGGCAGGTGGTTCCGGTCTGTCCGGTAGGTGTTTCCGGCGTGTCCGACACGTCCTTCTGGCATGTCTAAGAGGTGGTTCCGGCATGCCCGGAAGGTTATTCCGGAGTGTCTGCCGAGTGGTTCTGGCGTAGCCAGCAGGTGATTTTGGCGTGTCCAGCAGGTGATCCTCGGGAGTGGATCATGTGGTTCCGGCATGCTCGGCAGGTGGTACCGGTGTGTCCGGAACATGGTTCTGGCAAGTCTGAGAGGTGGTTCCGGCATGCCCGACCTGTGATTCCGGAGTGTCTGCCAAGTGGTTCTGGCGTAGCCGGCAGGTGATTTTGGTGTGTCCGGCAGGTGGTTCTGGTACGTCTCAGAGGTGGTTCCACATGCCCAACAGGTGATTCCGGACTGTCTGCCACATAGTTCTGGCACGTCTGAGAGGTGGTTCCAGCATGCCCGGCAGGTCATCCCGGAGAGTCCTCCAAGTGGTTCTGGAGTAGCCCGCAGGTGATTTTGGCGTGTCCGGCAGGTGGTTCCGTCGTGCTCGGCAGGTGGTTCAGGCGTGGCCGGCTGGTGGTTCCAATCTGTCCAGTACGTGTCTCCAGATTGTCCGGCACGTGGTTCTGGTACGTCTGAGAGGTGGTTCCGCCATGGCTGGCAGGTGATCCCGGACTTTCCCCCAGGTGGTTCTCGCACAGCCAGCTGTTGATTTTGGCCTGTCTGGCAGGTGGTTCCGGCAAGGGGAGCAGGTGGCTCTGGCGTGCTCGGCAGGTGGTTCTGGCATGTCAGGCAGGTGATTCTGGAGTGTCGGTTAAGTGGTTCTGCTGTAGCCGGCAGTTCGTTTTGGCGTGTCCTGCACGATTGTCCTGCCAGTCGAGCAGGTGGTTCCGGCATGCTCGGCAGGTGCTTCTGGTGTCATTGGCACGTGGTTCTGGCATGTCTGAGAGGTGGTTCCGGCATGCCCGGCAGGTGATTCCGGAGTGTTTGCCAAGTGGTTCTGGTGTAGCCGGCAGGTGATTTTGCATGTCTGGCAGTGGTTCCGGTGGGTCGAGCCGGTGGTTCCCGCGTGTCCGGCAGGTGGTTGCAGTCTGTCTGGCAGGTGGTTCTGAGGTGTCCGGCAGGAGGTGTTGGCACGTCTGTGAGGTTGTGCCGGCATGCCCTTCCCGTGATTCCGGCTTGTCCCCCAAGTGGTTCTGGTGTAGCGGGCAGGTGATTTTGGTGTGTCCTGCAGGTGGGGCCGGTGAGTCAAGCAGGTGGTTCCGGCGAGTGTTTCCTGTGGTTCCAGTCTGTCCGGGAGATGGTTCCGGCCTGTCCGGCACGTGCTTCTGGCACTTCTGAGAGGTTGTGCTGGCATGCCCGGCAGGTGATTCCGGAGTGTCCGCCAAGTGGTTCTGGCGTAGGCGGCAGGTGATTTTGGCGTGTCCGGAAGGTGGTTCTGGTACGTCTCAGAGGTGGTTCCACATGCCCAACAGGTGATTCCGGACTGTCTGCCACATGGTTCTGGCACGTCTGAGAGGTGGTTCCAGCATGCCCGGCAGGTCATCCCGGAGAGTCCTCCAAGTGGTTCTGGAGTAGCCCGCAGGTGATTTTGGCGTGTCCGGCAGGTGGTTCCGTCGTGCTCGGCAGGTGGTTCAGGCGTGGCCGGCAGGTGGTTCCAGTCTTTCCAGTACGTGTCTCCAGATTGTCCGGCAGGTGGTTCTGGTACGTGTGAGAGGTGGTTCCGCCATGGCTGGCAGGTGATTCCGGACTGTCCCCCAGGTGGTTCTCGCACAGCCAGCTGTTGATTTTGGCCTGTCTGGCAGGTGGTTCCGGCAAGGGGAGCAGGTGGCTCTGGCGTGCTCGGCAGTTGGTTCCGGCATGTCAGGCAGGTGGTTCCGGTCTGTCCCGTAGGTCGTTCCGGCATGTCCGGCACGTGCTTCTGGAACGTGTGAGAGGTGGTTGTGGCATGCCAGGCAGGTGATTCTGGAGTGTCGGTTAAGTGGTTCTGGTGTAGCCGGCAGTTCCTTTAGGCGTGTCCGGCACGATTGTCCTGCCAGTCGAGCAGGTGGTTCCGGCGAGCTCGGCAGGTGGTTCCAGTCTGTCCAGGATGTGGTTCCAGCGTGTCCGGAACGTGGTTCTGTTACGTGTGAGAGGTGGTTCCTGCATGCCAGGCAGGTGATTTTGGACTGTCCGCCAGGTGGTTCTAGCATAGCCAGCTGTTGATTTTGGCCTGTCTGGCAGGTGGTTCCGGCCTATCGAGCAGGCGGCTCCGGCGTGCTCGGCAGGTGGTTCCGGTCTGTCCGGTAGGTGTTTCCGGCGTGTCCAACACGTCCTTATGGCATGTCTAAGAGGTGGTTCTGGCATGCCCGGCAGCTTATTCCGGAGTGTCTGCCGAGTGGTTCTGGCGTAGCCAGCAGGTGATTTTGGCGTGTCCAGCAGGTGGTCCTCGGGAGTGGATCAGGCGGTTCCGGCATACTCGGCAGGTGGTACCCGCGTGTCCGGAACATGGTTCTGGCAAGTCTGAGAGGTGGTTCCGGCATGCCCGACGTGTGATTCCGGAGTGTCCGCCAAGTGGTTCTGGCGTACTCGGCAGGTGATTTTGGCGTGTCCGGCAGGTGTTTCTGGCGAGTCGAGCAGGTGGCTCAGGCATGCTCAGCAGGTGCTTCCGGCGTGTCCGGCATGTGGTTCTGGTGTGTCTGAGAGCTGGTTCTGGCATGTCCGGCAGATGATTTCGGAGTGTCCACAAAGTGGTTCTGGCATACCTGGCAGGTGATTTTGGCGTGTGCGGCAGGTTGTTCTGGCGAGTCGAGCAGGTGGTTCCGGCGTGCTCGGCAGGTGCTTCCGGTGTCCTTGGCACGTGGTTCTGACATGTCTGAGAGGTGCTTCCGGCATGTCCGGCAGGTGATTCCGGTGTGTTCGCCAAGTGTTTCTGGCGTAGCCGGCAGGTGATTTTGCATGTCCGGGGGTGGTTCCAGCGTGTCCGGCAGGTGGTTCCGGTCTGTCCGGCAGGGTGTTCTGGGGTGTCCGGCACGAGGTTCTGGCACGTCTGAGAGATTGTGACGGCATGCCCTTCACGTGATTCCGGCTTGTCTGCCAAGTGCTTCTGGTGTAGCAGGCAGGTGATTTTGGCGTGTCTGGCAGGTGTTTCTTGCGAGTCGAGCAGGTGGCTCAGGCATGCTCAGCAGGTGCTTCTGGCGTCTCCGGCAGGTTGTTCTGGTGTGTCTGAGAGCTGCTTCTGGCATGTCTGGCAGATGATTCCGGAGTGACCACCAAGTGGTTCTGGCATACCCGGCCGGTGGTTTTTGCGTGTCAGGTAGGTGGTTCCGGCGAGTCGAGCAGGTGGTTCCAGTGTGCTCGGCAGGTGGTTCAGGCGGGTCTGGCAGGTGGTTTCAGTCTGTTCGGGGTGTGGTTCCGGCATCTCGGGCACATGGTTCTGGCACGTCTGAGATGTGGTTCTGGCAGGCCCGACAGGTGTTTCCGGAGTGTCCGCCAAGCGGTTGTGGCGTAGCTGGCAGGTGATATTGGCGTGACCGGCAGGTGCTTCCAGCAAGCCCGGCAGTTGATTCCGAAGTGTTCACCAACTGGTTGTGGCGTAGCCGGCAGGTGATTTTGGCGTGTCCAGCAGGTGGTTCTGTGGAGTGGATCAGGAACTTCCGGCATTCTCAGCAGGTGCTTCCGCAGTCTCCAGCATGTTGTTGTGGCACCTCTGAGAGGTGGTTCCAACATGCCCGGCAGGTGATTCTGGAGTGTCCGGCAAGTGGTTGTGGAGTAGCCGGCTGGTGATTTTGGCGTGTCAGGCAGGTGGTTCTGGCGAGTCAAGCAGGTGGTCCCGGCGTGTCCTTCAGCTGATTCCGGTCTGTCCTGGAGGTGGTTCCGGAGTCTCTGCCGAGTGGTTCTGGCGTAGCCGGCAGGTGATTTTGGCGTGTCCGGCAGGTGGTTCTGGCGAGTCGAGCAGGTGGTTCCGGCGTGTCCGGCAGGTGTTTGCAGTCTGTCCATGACGTGGTTCCGGCATGCCCTCCAGGTGATTCTGGAGTGTCCACCAAGTGGTTTTGGCATAGCCGGCATATGATTTTGGACTGTCAGGCAGGTGGTTCCGGCATGTCCAGCAGGTGTTTCCGGCGAGTTCGGCAGTTGCTTCCAGTCTCTCCGGCATGTGGTTCTGGCACCTCTGAGAGGTGGTTCCGGCATGCCCGGCAGCTGATACCGGAGTGTCTGCCGAGTGGTTGTGGCGTAGCCGGCAGGTGATTTTGGCGTTTCCGGCAGGTGGTTCTGGCGAGTCGAGCAGGTGGTTCCGGCGTGCTCGGCAGGTGCTTCCGGGGTCATTGGCACGTGGTTCTGGCATGTCTGAGAGGTGGTTCCGGCATGCCCGGCAGGTGATTCCGGAGTGTTCGCCAAGTGGTTCTGGCGTAGCCGGCAGGTGATTTTGTATGTCCGGCGGTGGTTCCGGCGGGTCGAGCCGGTGGTTCCGGCGTGTCCGGCATGTGGTTGCAGTCTGTCCGGCAGGTGGTGCTGGGGTGTCCGCTACGTGCTTCTGGTACGTCTGAGAGGTGGTTCCAGCATGCCCGGCAGGTCATCCCGGAGAGTTCTCCAAGTGGTTCTGGTGTAGCCCGCAGGTGATTTTGGCGTGTCCGGCAGGTGGTTCCATCGTGCTCGGCAGGTGGTTCAGGCGTGGCCGGCAGGTGGTTCCAGTCTGTCCAGTAAGTGTTTCCAGCTTGTCCGGCACGTGGTTCTGGTACGTCTGAGAGGTGGTTCCGCTATGGCTGGCAGGTGATTCCGGACTGTCCCCCAAGTGGTTCTGGCATAGCCAGCAGTTGATATTGGCCTGTCCGGCAGGTGGATCCGCCGAGTCGAGCAGGTGGCTGTGTCGTGTTCAGCAGGTGGTTCCGGCGTGTCTGGCAGGTGGTTCCGTTCTGTCCGATAGGTCGTTCCGGCATGTCCGGCACGTGCTTCTGGAACGTGTGAGAGGTGGTTCTGGCATGCCAGGCAGGTGATTCTGCAGTGTCGGGTAAGTGGTTCTGGTGTAGCCGAAAGTTCATTCTGGCGTGTCCAGCACGTGGGTCGTGCGAGTCGAGCAGGTGGTTCCGGAGTGCTCGGCAGGTGGTTCCAGTCTGTCCAGTAAGTGTTTCCAGCTTGTCCGGCTCGTGCTTAAGTTACATCTGAGAGGTGGTTCCTGCATGCCCGGCAGGTGATTCCGGACTGTCCGCCAGATGGTTCTCGCATAGCCAGCTGTTGATTTTGGCCTGTCTGGCTGGTGCTTCTGGTGAGTCGAACAGGTGGCTCCGGCGTGCTCGGCAGGTGGTTCAGGCGGGTCTGGCAGGTGGTTTCCGTCTGTTCGGGGTGTGGTTCCGGCATCACACGCACAAGGTTCTGGCACGTCTGAGATGTAGTTCTGGCCGGCCCGACAGGTGTTTCCGCAGTGTCGACAAGTGGTTCTGGCGTAGTTGGCAGGTGATTTTGACATGACCGGCAGGTGGTTCCAGCAAGCCCGGCAGGTGATGGGGAAGTGTTCACCAACTGGTTGTGGCGAAGCCGGCAGGTGATTTTTGCATGACTGGCAGGTGGTTCTGGCGAGTCGAGCAGGTGGTTCCGGCATGCTCGGCAGGTGCTTCTGGTGTCATTGGCACGTGGTTCTGGCATGTCTGAGAGGTGGTTCTGGCATGCCCGGCAGGTGATTCCGGAGTGTTTGCCAAGTGGTTCTGGTGTAGCCGGCAGGTGATTTTGCATGTCTGGCAGTGGTTCCGGCGGGTCGAGCCGGTGGTTCCCGCGTGTCCGGCAGGTGGTTGCAGTCTGTCTGGCAGGTGGTTCTGAGGTGTCCGGCAGGAGGTGCTGGCACGTCTGTGAGGTTGTGCCGGCATGCCCTTCCCGTGATTCCGGCTTGTCCCCCAAGTGGTTCTGGTGTAGCGGGCAGGTGATTTTGGTGTGTCCTGCAGGTGGGGCCGGTGAGTCAAGCAGGTGGTTCCGGCGAGTGTTTCCTGTGGTTCCAGTCTGTCCGGGAGATGGTTCCGGCCTGTCCGGCACGTGCTTCTGGCACTTCTGAGAGGTTGTGCTGGCATGCCCGGCAGGTGATTCTGGAGTGTCCGCCAAGTGGTTCTGGCGTAGGCGGCAGGTGATTTTGGCGTGTCCGGCAGGTGGTTCTGGTACGTCTCAGAGGTGGTTCCACATGCCCAACAGGTGATTCCGGACTGTCTGCCACATGGTTCTGGCACGTCTGAGAGGTGGTTCCAGCATGCCCGGCAGGTCATCCCGGAGAGTCCTCCAAGTGGTTCTGGAGTAGCCCGCAGGTGATTTTGGCGTGTCCGGCAGGTGGTTCCGTCGTGCTCGGCAGGTGGTTCAGGCGTGGCCGGCAGGTGGTTCCAGTCTGTCCAGTACGTGTTTCCAGATTGTCCGGCACGTGGTTCTGGTACGTCTGAGAGGTGGTTCCGCCATGGCTGGCAGGTGATTCCGGACTGTCCCCCAGGTGGTTCTCGCACAGCCAGCTGTTGATTTTGGCCTGTCTGGCAGGTGGTTCCGGCAAGGGGAGCAGGTGGCTCTGGCGTGCTCGGCAGTTGGTTCCGGCATGTCAGGCAGGTGGTTCCGGTCTGTCCCGTAGGTCGTTCCGGCATGTCCGGCACGTGCTTCTGGCACGTCTGAGAGGTGGTTCTGGCATGCCAGGCAGGTGATTCTGGAGTGTCGGTTAAGTGGTTCTGGTGTAGCCGGCAGTTCCTTTAGGCGTGTCCGGCACGATTGTCCTGCCAGTCGAGCAGGTGGTTCCGGCGAGCTCGGCAGGTGGTTCCAGTCTGTCCAGGATGTGGTTCCAGCGTGTCCGGAACGTGGTTCTGTTACGTGTGAGAGGTGGTTCCTGCATGCCAGGCAGGTGATTTTGGACTGTCCGCCAGGTGGTTCTAGCATAGGAAGCTGTTGATTTTGGCCTGTCTGGCAGGTGGTTCCGGCCTATCGAGCAGGCAGCTCTGGCGTGCTCGGCAGGTGGTTCCGGTCTGTCCGGTAGGTGTTTCCGGCGTGTCCGACACGTCCTTCTGGCATGTCTAAGACGTGGTTCCGGCATGCCCGGCAGCTTATTCCGGAGTGTCTGCCGAGTGGTTCTGGCGTAGCCAGCAGGTGATTTTGGCGTGTCCAGCAGGTGGTCCTCGGGAGTGGATCAGGTGGTTCCGGCATACTCGGCAGGTGGTACCCGCGTGTCCGGAACATGGTTCTGGCAAGTCTGAGAGGTGGTTCCGGCATGCCCGACGTGTGATTCCGGAGTGTCCGCCAAGTGGTTCTGGCGTACTCGGCAGGTGATTTTGGCGTGTCCGGCAGGTGTTTCTGGCGAGTCGAGCAGGTGGCTCAGGCATGCTCAGCAGGTGCTTCCGGCGTCTCCGGCACTTGGTTCTGGTGTGTCTGAGAGCTGGTTCTGGCATGTCCGGCAGATGATTTCGGAGTGTCCACAAAGTGGTTCTGGCATACCTGGCAGGTGATTTTGGCGTGTGCGGCAGGTGGTTCTGGCGAGTCGAGAAGGTGGTTCCGGCGTGCTCGGCAGGTGCTTCCGGTGTCCTTGGCACGTGGTTCTGACATGTCTGAGAGGTGCTTCCGGCATGTCCGGCAGGTGATTCCGGTGTGTTCGCCAAGTGTTTCTGGCGTAGCCGGCAGGTGATTTTGCATGTCCGGGGGTGGTTCCAGCGTGTCCGGCAGGTGGTTCCGGTCTGTCCGGCAGGGTGTTCTGGGGTGTCCGGCACGAGGTTCTGGCACGTCTGAGAGATTGTGACGGCATGCCCTTCACGTGATTGCGGCTTGTCTGCCAAGTGCTTCTGGTGTAGCAGGCAGGTGATTTTGGCGTGTCTGGCAGGTGTTTCTTGCGAGTCGAGCAGGTGGCTCAGGCATGCTCAGCAGGTGCTTCTGGCGTCTCCGGCAGGTTGTTCTGGTGTGTCTGAGAGCTGCTTCTGGCATGTCTGGCAGATGATTCCGGAGTGACCACCAAGTGGTTCTGGCATACCCGGCCGGTGGTTTTTGCGTGTCAGGTAGGTGGTTCCGGCGAGTCGAGCAGGTGGTTCCAGTGTGCTCGGCAGGTGGTTCAGGCGGGTCTGGCAGGTGGTTTCAGTCTGTTCGGGGTGTGGTTCCGGCATCTCGGGCACATGGTTCTGGCACGTCTGAGATGTGGTTCTGGCAGGCCCGACAGGTGTTTCCAGAGTGTCCGCCAAGCGGTTGTGGCGTAGCTGGCAGGTGATATTGGCGTGACCGGCAGGTGCTTCCAGCAAGCCCGGCAGTTGATTCCGAAGTGTTCACCAACTGGTTGTGGCGTAGCCGGCAGGTGATTTTGGCGTGTCCAGCAGGTGGTTCTGTGGAGTGGATCAGGAACTTCCGGCATTCTCAGCAGGTGCTTCCGCAGTCTCCAGCATGTTGTTGTGGCACCTCTGAGAGGTGGTTCCAACATGCCCGGCAGGTGATTCTGGAGTGTCCGGCAAGTGGTTGTGGAGTAGCCGGCAGGTGATTTTGGCGTGTCCGGCAGGTGTTTCTGGCGAGTCGAGCAGGTGGCTCCGGCATGCTCGGCAGGTGCTTCCGGCGTCTCCGGCACGTGGTTCTGGTGTGTCTGAGAGCTGGTTCCGGCATGTCCGGCAGATGATTCCGGAGTGTCCGCCAAGTGGTTCTGGCATACCCGGCTGGTGATTTGGGCATGTCAGGTAGGTGGTTCCGGCGAGTCGAGCAGGTGGCTCCGGCGTGCTCGGCAGGTTGTTCAGACGGGTCTGACAGGTGTTTTCCGTCTGTTCGGGGTGTGGTTCCAGCATCTCATGCACATGGTTCTGGCACGTCTGAGATGTGGTTCCGGCCGGCCAGACAGGTGTTTCCACAGTGTCCGCCAAGCGGTTCTGGCGTAGTCGGCAGGTGATCTTGGCATGACCGGCAGGTGATTCCGAAGTGTTCCTCAACTGGTTGTGGCGTAGCCGGCAGGTGATTTTTGCGTGTCCGGCAGGTGGTTCTGGCGAGTCGAGCAGGTGGTTCCGGCGTGCACGGCAGGGGCTTCCGGGGTCATTGGCACGTGGTTCTGGCATATCTGAGAGGTGGTTCCGGCATGCCCGGCAGGTGATTCCGGAGTGTTCGCCAAGTGTTTCCGGCGTAGCCGGCAGGTGATTTTGCATGTCCAGCGGTCGTTCCGGCGGGTCGAGCCGGTGGTCCCGGCGTGTCCGGCAGGTGGTTCCGGTCTGTCCGGCAGGTGGTTCTGTGGTGTCCGGCACGAGGTTCAGTCTGAGAGGCTGTGCCGGCATGCCCCTCACGTGATTCCGGCTTGTCCCCGAAGTGGTGCTGGTGTAGCGGGCAGGTGATTTTGGCGTGTCCGGCAGGTGGTTCAGGCGAGTTGAGCAGGTGGTTGCGACGTGCTCGGCAGGTGCTTCCGGCGTCTCCGGCACGTGTTTCTTGCACATCCGACTGGTGGATCCGGCATGCCCAAAAGTTGATTCCGGTCTGTCCGGTAGGTGGTTCCGGCGTGCACGGCACGTGGTTCTGGTACGTCTCAGAGGTGGTTGCGTATGCCAAACAGGTGATTCCGGACTGTACGCCACGTGCTTCTGGCACGTCTGAGAGGTGGTTCCAACATGCCCGGCAGGTCATTTCGGAGAGTCGTCCAAGTGGTTCTGGCGTAGCCCGCAGGTGATTTTGGCGTGTCCGGCAGGTGGTTCCGCCGTGCTCGGCAGGTGGTTCAGGCATGGCCGTCACGTGGTTCCAGTCTGTCCAGGACGTGTTTCCAGCTTCTCCGGCAGGTGGTTCTGGTACGTCTGAGAGGTGGTTCCGCCATGGCTGGCAGGCGATTCCGGACCGTCCCCCAGGTGGTTCTGGCATAGCCAGCAGTTGATATTGGCCTGTCCGGCAGGTGGTTCCAGCGAGTCGAACAGGTGGCTCCGGCGTTCTTGGCAGGTGGTTCCGGTCTGTCCGGTAGGTGTTTCCGGCGTGTATGGCACGTGCTTCCGGCACGTCTGAGAGGTGGTTCCGGCATGCGCGGCAGGTGATTCCATAGTGTCCGCCAGGTGGTTCTGGCATACCCGGCAGGTGATTTTGGCGTGTCCGGCAGGTGTTTCTGGCGAGTCGAGAAGGTGGCTCCGGCATGCTCGGCAGGTGCTTCCGGCGTCTCCGGCACTTGGTTCTGGTGTGTCTGAGAGCTGGTTCCGGCATGTCCGGCAGATGATTCCGGAGTGTCCGCCAAGTGGTTCTGGCATACCCAGCAGGTGATTTTGGCGTGTCAGGGAGGTGGTACCGGTGAGTCGAGCAGGTGGTTCCGGCGTGCTCAGCAGGTGGTACAGGCGGTTCTGGCAGGTGGTATCCGTCTGTTCTGGGTGTGGTTCCAGCATCTCATGAACACGTTTCTGGCACGTCTGAGATGTGGTTCCAGCCGGCCCGACAGGTGTTTCCGCAGTGTCCGCCAAGCGGTTCTGGCGTAGTTGGCAGGTGATTTTGGCATGACTGGCAGGTGGTTCCAGCAAGCCTGGCAGGTGATTCCAAAGTGTTCACCAACTGGTTGTGGCGTAGCCGGCAGGTGATTTTTGCGTGATCGGCAGGTGGTTCTGGCGAGTCGAGCAGGTTGTTCCGGCGTGCTCGGCTGGTGCTTCCGGGGTCATTGGCACGGGGTTCTGGCATGTCTGAGAGGTGGTTCCTGCATGCCCGGCAAGTGATTCCGGAGTGTTCGCCAAGTGGTTCTGGCATAGTCGGCAGGTGATTTTGGCATGTCCGGCAGGTGGTTCAGGCGAGTTGAGCAGGTGGTTCCAACGTGCTTGGCAGGTGCTTCAGGCGTCTCCGGCACGTGTTTCTGGCACATCTGACAGGTGGTTCCGGCATGCCCGAAAGGGGATTCCGGTCTGTCCGGTAGGTGGTTCCAGCCTGCACGGCATGTGGTTCTGGTACGTCTCAGAGGTGGTTGCGCATGCCCAACAGGTGATTCCGGACTGTCCGCCACATGGTTCTGGCACGTCTGAGAGGTGGTTCCGGCATGCCCGGAAGGTCATCCCAGAGAGTCCTCCAAGTGGTTCTGGCATAACACGCAGGTGATTTTGGCGTGTCTGGCAGGTTGTTCCGTTGTGCTTGGCAGGTGGTTCAGGCTTGGCCGGCAGGTGGTTCCAGACTGTCCAGGACGTGTTTCCAGCTTCTCCGGCAGGTGGTTCTGGTACGTCTGAGAGGTGGTTCCGCCATGGCTGGCAGGCGATTCCGGACCGTCCCCCAGGTGGTTCTGGCATAGCCAGCCGTTGATATTGGCCTGTCCGGCAGGTGGTTCCAGCGAGTCGAACAGGTGGCTCCGGCGTGCTCGGCAGGTGGTTCCGGTCTGTCCGGTAGGTGATCCCGGCGTGTCCGGCACGTGCTTCCGGCACGTCTGAGAGGTGGTTCCGGCATGCGCGACAGGTGATTTCGGAGTGTCCGCCAGGTGGTTCTGGCGTACCCGGCAGGTGATTTTGGCGTGTCCGGCAGGTGGTTCTGGCGAGTCGAGCAGGTGGCTCCGGCATGCTCGGCAGGTGCTTCCGGCGTCTCCGGCACGTGGTTCTGGTGTGTCTGAGAGCTGCTTCTGGCATGTCCGGCAGATGATTCCGGAGTGTCCGCCAAGTGGTTCTGGCATACCCGGCTGGTGATTTGGGCATGTCAGGTAGGTGGTTCCGGCGAGTCGAGCAGGTGGCTCCGGCGTGCTCGGCAGGTTGTTCAGACGGGTCTGGCAGGTGGTATCCGTCTGTTCGGGGTGTGGTTCCAGCATCTCATGCACATGGTTCTGGCACGTCTGAGATGTGGTTCCGGCCGGCCCGACAGGTGTTTCCACAGTGTCCGCCAAGTGGTACTGGCGTGGTTGGCAGGTGATTTTGGCATGACCGGCAGGTGGTTCCAGCCAGCCCGGCAGGTGATTCCGAAGTGTTCCCCAACTGGTTGTGGCGTAGCCGGCAGGTGATTTTTGCGTGTCCGGCAGGTGGTTCTGGCGAGTCGAACAGGTGGTTCCGGCGTGCTCGGCAGGTGCTTCCGGGGTCATTGGCACGTGGTTCTGGCATATCTGAGAGGTGGTTCCGGCATGCCCGGCAGGTGATTCCGGAGTGTTCGCCAAGTGTTTCCGGCGTAGCCGGCAGGTGATTTTGCATGTCCAGCGGTCGTTCCGGCGGGTCGAGCCGGTGGTTCCGGCGTGTCCGGCAGGTGGTTCCGGTCTGTCCGGCAGGTGGTTCTGTGGTGTCCGGCACGAGGTTCAGTCTGAGAGGCTGTGCCGGCATGCCCCTCACGTGATTCCGGCTTGTCCCCGAAGTGGTGCTGGTGTAGCGGGCAGGTGATTTTGGCGTGTCCGGCAGGTGGTTCAGGCGAGTTGAGCAGGTGGTTGCGACGTGCTCGGCAGGTGCTTCCGGCGTCTCCGGCACGTGTTTCTGGCACATCTGACTGGTGGTTCCGGCATGCCCAAAAGTTGATTCCGGTCTGTCCGGTAGGTGGTTCCGGCGTGCACGGCACGTGGTTCTGGTACGTGTCAGAGGTGGTTGCATATGCCCAACAGGTGATTCCGGACTGTCCGCCACATGCTTCTGGCACGTCTGAGAGGTGGTTCCAACATGCCCGGCAGGTCATTTCGGAGAGTCGTCCAAGTGGTTCTGGCGTAGCCCGCAGGTGATTTTGGCTTGTCCGGCAGGTGGTTCCGCCGTGCTCGGCAGGTGGTTCAGGCATGGCCGTCACGTGGTTCCAGTCTGTCCAGGACGTGTTTCCAGCTTCTCCGGCAGGTGGTTCTGGTACGTCTGAGAGGTGGTTCCGCCATGGCTGGCAGGCGATTCCGGACCGTCCCCCAGGTGGTTCTGGCATAGCCAGCAGTTGATATTGGCCTGTCCGGCAGGTGGTTCCAGCGAGTCGAACAGGTGGCTCCGGCGTTCTTGGCAGGTGGTTCTGGTCTGTCCGGTAGGTGTTTCCGGCGTGTATGGCACGTGCTTCCGGCACGTCTGAGAGGTGGTTCCGGCATGCGCGGCAGGTGATTCCATAGTGTCCACCAGGTGGTTCTGGCATACCCGGCAGGTGATTTTGGCGTGTCCGGCAGGTGTTTCTGGCGAGTCGAGCAGGTGGCTCCGGCATGCTCGGCAGGTGCTTCCGGCGTCTCCGGCACTTGGTTCTGGTGTGTCTGAGAGCTGGTTCCGGCATGTCCGGCAGATGATTCCGGAGTGTCCGCCAAGTGGTTCTGGCATACCCAGCAGGTGATTTTGGCATGTCAGGGAGGTGGTACCGGTGAGTCGAGCAGGTGGTTCCGGCGTGCTCAGCAGGTGGTACAGGCGGTTCTGGCAGGTGGTATCCGTCTGTTCTGGGTGTGGTTCCAGCATCTCATGAACACGTTTCTGGCACGTCTGAGATGTGGTTCCAGCCGGCCCGACAGGTGTTTCCGCAGTGTCCGCCAAGCGGTTCTGGCGTAGTTGGCAGGTGATTTTGGCATGACTGGCAGGTTGTTCCAGCAAGCCTGGCAAGTGATTCCAAAGTGTTCACCAACTGGTTGTGGCGTAGCCGGCAGGTGATTTTTGCGTGATCGGCAGGTGGTTCTGGCGAGTCGAGCAGGTGGTTCCGGCGTGCTCGGCTGGTGCTTCCGGGGTCATTGGCACGGGGTTCTGGCATGTCTGAGAGGTGGTTCCTGCATGCCCGGCAAGTGATTCCGGAGTGTTCGCCAAGTGGTTCTGGCATAGTCGGCAGGTGATTTTGGCATGTCCGGCAGGTGGTTCAGGCGAGTTGAGCAGGTGGTTCCAACGTGCTTGGCAGGTGCTTCAGGCGTCTCCGGCACGTGTTTCTGGCACATCTGACAGGTGGTTCCGGCATGCCCGAAAGGGGATTCCGGTCTGTCCGGTAGGTGGTTCCAGCCTGCACGGCATGTGGTTCTGGTACGTCTCAGAGGTGGTTGCGCATGCCCAACAGGTGATTCCGGACTGTCCGCCACATGGTTCTGGCACGTCTGAGAGGTGGTTCCGGCATGCCCGGAAGGTCATCCCAGAGAGTCCTCCAAGTGGTTCTGGCATAACACGCAGGTGATTTTGGCGTGTCTGGCAGGTTGTTCCGTTGTGCTTGGCAGGTGGTTCAGGCTTGGCCGGCAGGTGGTTCCAGACTTCTCCGGCAGGTGGTTCTGGTACGTGTGAGAGGTGGTTCCGCCATGGCTGGCAGGTGATTCCGGACCGTCCCCCAGGTGGTTCTGGCATAGCCAGCAGTTGATATTGGCCTGTCCGGCAGGTGGTTCCAGCGAGACGAAGAGGTGGCTCCGGCGTGCTCGGCAGGTGGTTCCGGTCTGTGCGGTAGGTTATTCCGGCGTGTCCGGCACGTGCTTCCGACACGTCTGAGAGGTGGTTCCGGCATGCGCGACAGGTGATTTCGGAGTGTCCGCCAGGTGGTTCTGGCGTACCCGGCAGGTGATTTTGGTGTGTCCGGCAGGTGTTTCCTTCGAGTCGAGCAGGTGGCTCCGGCATGCTCGGCAGGTGCTTCCGGCGTCTCCGGCACGTGGTTCTGGTGTGTCTGAGAGCTGGTTCCGGCATGTCCGGCAGATGATTCCGGAGTGTCCGCCAAGTGGTTCTGGCATACCCGGCTGGTGATTTGGGCATGTCAGGTAGGTGGTTCCGGCGAGTCCAGCAGGTGGCTCCGGCGTGCTCGGCAGGTTGTTCAGACGGGTCTGGCAGGTGTTTTCCGTCTGTTCGGGGTGTGGTTCCAGCATCTCATGCACATGGTTCTGGCACGTCTGAGATGTGGTTCCGGCCGGCCCGACAGGTGTTTCCACAGTGTCCGCCAAGTGGTACTGGCGTAGTTGGCAGGTGATTTTGGCATGACCGGCAGGTGGTTCCAGCAAGCCCGGCAGGTGATTCCGAAGTGTTCCCCAACTGGTTGTGGCGTAGCCGGCAGGTGATTTTTGCGTGTCCGGCAGGTGGTTCTGGCGAGTCGAGCAGGTGGTTCCGGCGTGCTCGGCAGGTGCTTCCGGGGTCATTGGCACGTGGTTCTGGCATATCTTAGAGGTGGTTCCGGCATGCCCGGCAGGTGATTCCGGAGTGTTCGCCAAGTGTTTCCGGCGTAGCCGGCAGGTGATTTTGCATGTCCAGCGGTCGTTCCGGCGGGTCGAGCCGGTGGTTCCGGCGTGTCCGGCAGGTGGTTCCGGTCTGTCCGGCAGGTGGTTCTGTGGTGTCCAGCACGAGGTTCAGTCTGAGAGGCTGTGCCGGCATGCCCCTCACGTGATTCCGGCTTGTCCCCGAAGTGGTGCTGGTGTAGCGGGCAGGTGATTTTGGCGTGTCGGGCAGGTGGTTCAGGCGAGTTGAGCAGGTTGTTGCGACGTGCTCGGCAGGTGCTTCTGGCGTCTCCGGCACGTGTTTCTGGCACATCTGACTGGTGGTTCCGGCATGCCCAAAATTTGATTCCGGTCTGTCCGGTAGGTGGTTCCGGCGTGCACGGCACGTGGTTCTGGTACGTGTCAGAGGTGGTTGCGTATGCCCAACAGGTGATTCCGGACTGTCCGCCACGTGCTTCTGGCACATCTGAGAGGTGGTTCCAACATGCCCGGCAGGTCATTTCGGAGAGTCGTCCAAGTGGTTCTGGCGTAGCCCGCAGGTGATTTTGGCGAGTCCGGCAGGTGGTTCCGCCGTGCTCGGCAGGTGGTTCAGGCATGGCCGTCACGTGGTTCCAGTCTGTCCAGGACGTGTTTCCAGCTTCTCCGGCAGGTGGTTCTGGTACGTCTGAGAGGTGGTTCCGCCATGGCTGGCAGGTGATCCCGGACTGTCCCCCAGGTGGTTCTGGCATAGCCAGCAGTTGATATTGGCCTGTCCGGCAGGTGGTTCCAGCGAGTCGAACAGGTGGCTCCGGCGTTCTTGGCTGGTGGTTCCGGTCTGTCCGGTAGGTGTTTCTGGCGTGTCTGGCACGTGCTTCCGGCACGTCTGAGAGGTGGTTCCGTCATGCGCGGCAGGTGATTCCGGAGTGTCCGCCAGGTGGTTCTGGCGTACCCGGCAGGTGATTTTGGCATGTCCGGCAGGTGTTTCTGGCGAGTCGAGCAGGTGTCTCCGGCATGCTCGGCAGGTGTTTCCGGCGTCTCCGACACGTGGTTCTGTTGTGTCTGAGAGCTGGTTCCGGCATGTCCGGCAGATGATTCCGGAGTGTCCGCCAAGTGGTTCTGGCATACCCAGCAGGTGATTTTGGCGTGTCAGGGAGGTGGTACCGGTGAGTCGAGCAGGTGGTTCCGGCGTGCTCAGCAGGTGGTTCAGGCGGTTCTGGCAGGTGTTTTCCGTCTGTTCGGGGTGTGGTTCCAGCATCTCATGAACACGTTTCTGGCAAGTCTGAGATGTGGTTCCAGCCGGCCCGACAGGTGTTTCCGCAGTGTCCGCCAAGCGGTTCTGGCGTAGTTGGCAGGTGATTTTGGCATGACTGGCAGGTGGTTCCAGCAAGCCTGGCAGGTGATTCCAAAGTGTTCACCAACTGGTTGTGGCGTAGCCGGCAGGTGATTTTTGCGTGATCGGCAGGTGGTTCTGGCGAGTCGAGCAGGTGGTTCCGGCGTGCTCGGCTGGTGCTTCCGGGGTCATTGGCACGGGGTTCTGGCATGTCTGAGAGGTGGTTCCTGCATGCCCGGCAAGTGATTCCGGAGTGTTCGCCAAGTGGTTCTGGCATAGTCGGCAGGTGATTTTGGCATGTCCGGCAGGTGGTTCAGGCGAGTTGAGCAGGTGGTTCCAACGTGCTTGGCAGGTGCTTCCGGCGTCTCCGGCACGTGTTTCTGGCACATCTGACAGGTGGTTCCGGCATGCCCGAAAGGGGATTCCGGTCTGTCCGGTAGGTGGTTCCAGCCTGCACGGCATGTGGTTCTGGTACGTCTCAGAGGTGGTTGCGCATGCCCAACAGGTGATTCCGGACTGTCCGCCACATGGTTCTGGCACGTCTGAGAGGTGGTTCCGGCATGCCCGGCAGGTCATCCCAGAGAGTCCTCCAAGTGGTTCTGGCATAACACGCAGGTGATTTTGGCGTGTCAGGCAGGTTGTTCCGTTGTGCTTGGCAGGTGGTTCAGGCCTGCCGGCAGGTGGTTCCAGACTGTCCAGGACGTGTTTCCAGCTTCTCCGGCAGGTGGTTCTGGTACGTCTGAGAGGTGGTTCCGCCATGGCTGGCAGGTGATTCCGGACCGTCCCCCAGGTGGTTCTGGCATAGCCAGCAGTTGATATTGGCCTGTCCGGCAGGTGGTTCCAGAGAGTCGAACAGGTGGCTCCGGCGTGCTCGGCAGGTGGTTCCGGTCTGTGCGGTAGGTTATTCCGGCGTGTCCGGCACGTGCTTCCGGCACGTCTGAGAGGTGGTTCCGGCATGCGCGACAGGTGATTTCGGAGTGTCCGCCAGGTGGTTCTGGCGTACCCGGCAGGTGATTTTGGTGTGTCCGGCAGGTGTTTGGCGAGTCGAGCAGGTGGCTCCGGCATGCTCGGCAGGTGCTTCCGGCGTCTCCGGCACGTGGTTCTGGTGTGTCTGAGAGCTGGTTCCGGCATGTCCGGCAGATGATTCCGGAGTGTCCGCCAAGTGGTTCTGGCATACCCGGCTGGTGATTTGGGCATGTCAGGTAGGTGGTTCCGGCGAGTCGAGCAGGTGGCTCCGGCGTGCTCGGCAGGTTTTTCAGACGGGTCTGGCAGGTGTTTTCCGTCTGTTCGGGGTGTGGTTCCATCATCTCATGCACATGGTTCTGGCACGTCTGAGATGTGGTTCCGGCCGGCCCGACAGGTGTTTCCACAGTGTCCGCCAAGTGGTACTGGCGTAGTTGGCAGGTGATTTTGGCATGACCGGCAGGTGGTTCCAGCAAGCCCGGCAGGTGATTCCGAAGTGTTCCCCAACTGGTTGTGGCGTAGCCGGCAGGTGATTTTGGCGTGTCCGACAAGTGGTTCTGGCGAGTCGAGCAGGTGGTTCCGGCGTGCTTGGCAGGTGCTTCCGGGGTCATTGGCACGTGGTTCTGGCATATCTGAGCGGTGGTTCTGGCGTGCCCGGCAGGTGATTTTGGCGTGTCCGGCAGGTGTTTCTGGCGAGTCGAGCAGGTGGCTCCGGCATGCTCGGCAGGTGCTACCGGCGTCTCCGGCACGTGGTTCTGGTGTGTCTGAGAGCTGGTTCCGGCATGTCCGGCAGATGATTCCGGAGTGTCCGCCAAGTGGTTCTGGCATACCCGGCTGGTGATTTGGGCATGTCAGGTAGGTGGTTCCGGCGAGTCGAGCAGGTGGCTCCGGCGTGCTCGGCAGGTTGTTCAGACGGGTCTGGCAGGTGTTTTCCGTCTGTTCGGGGTGTGGTTCCAGCATCTCATGCACATGGTTCTGGCACGTCTGAGATGTGGTTCCTGCCGGCCCGACAGGTGTTTCCACAGTGTCCGCCAAGTGGTACTGGCGTAGTTGGCAGGTGATTTTGGCATGACCGGCAGGTGGTTCCAGCAAGCCCGGCAGGTGATTCCGAAGTGTTCCCCAACTGGTTGTGGCGTAGCCGGCAGGTGAGTTTTGCGTGTCCGGCAGGTGGTTCTGGCGAGTCGAGCAGGTGGTTCCGGCGTGCTCGGCAGGTGCTTCCGGGGTCATTGGCACGTGGTTCTGGCATATCTGAGAGGTGGTTCCGGCATGCCCGGCAGGTGATTCCGGAGTGTTCGCCAAGTGTTTCCGGCGTAGCCGGCAGGTGATTTTGCATGTCCAGCGGTCGTTCCGGCGGGTCGAGCCGGTGGTTCCGGCGTGTCCGGCAGGTGGTTCCGGTCTGTCCGGCAGGTGGTTCTGTGGTGTCCGGCACGAGGTTCAGTCTGAGAGGCTGTGCCGGCATGCCCCTCACGTGATTCCGTCTTGTCCCCGAAGTGGTGCTCGTGTAGCGGGCAGGTGATTTTGGCGTGTCCGGCAGGTGGTTCAGGCGAGTTGAGCAGGTGGTTGCGACGTGCTCGGTAGGTGCTTCCGGGGTCTCCGGCACGTGTTTCTGGCACATCTTACTGGTGGTTCTGGCATGCCCGAAAGTTGATTCCGGTCTGTCCGGTAGGTGGTTCCGGCGTGCACGGCACGTGGTTCTGGCACGTCTCAGAGGTGGTTGCGTATGCCCAACAGGTGATTCCGGACTGTCCGCCACGTGCTTCTGGCACGTCTGAGAGGTGGTTCCAACATGCCCGGCAGGTCATTTCGGAGAGTCGTCCAAGTGGTTCTGGCGTAGCCCGCAGGTGATTTTGGCGTGTCCGGCAGGTGGTTCCGCCGTGCTCGGCAGGTGGTTCAGGCATGGCCATCACGTGGTTCCAGTCTGTCCAGGATGTGTTTCCAGCGTCTGCGGCAGGTGGTTCTGGTACGTCTGAGAGGTGGTTCCGCCATGGCTGGCAGGTGATCCCAAACTGTCCCCCAGGTGTTTCTGGCATAGCCAGCAGTTGATATTGGCCTGTCCGGCAGGTGGTTCCAGCGAGTCGAACAGGTGGCTCCGGCGTTCTTGGCAGGTGGTTCCGGTCTGTCCGGTAGGTGTTTCCGGCGTGTCTGGCACGTGCTTCCGGCACGTTTGAGAGGTGGTTCCGGCATGCGCGGCAGGTGATTCCGTAGTGTCCGCCAGGTGGTTCTGGCATACCCGGCAGGTGATTTTGGCGTGTCCGGCAGGTGTTTCTGGTGAGTCGAGCAGGTGGCTCCGGCATGCTCGGCAGGTGCTCCGGCGTCTCCGGCACTTGGTTCTGGTGTGTCTGAGAGCTGGTTCCGGCATGTCCGGCAGATGATTCCAGAGTGTCCACCAAGTGGCTCTGGCATACCCGGAAGGTGATTTTGGCGTGTCAGGTAGGTGGTTCCGGCGAGTCGAGTCGGTGGTTCGGGCGTGCTCGGCAGGTGGTTCAGGCGGGTCTGGCAGGTGGTTTCGGTCTGTTCGGGGTGTGGTTCCGGCATCTCAGGCACATGGTTCTGGCACGTCTGAGAGGTGGTTCCGGCCGGCCCGACAGGTGTTCCCATGGTGTTCGCCAAGTGGTTCTGGCATAGCTGGCAGGTGATGTTGGCGTGACCGGCAGGTGGTTCCAGCCAGCCCGGCAGGTGATTCCGAAGTGTTCCCCAACTGGTTGTGGCGTAGCCGGCAGGTGAGTTTTGCGTGTCCGGCAGGTGGTTCTGGCGAGTCGAGCAGGTGGTTCCGGCGTGCTCGGCAGGTGCTTCCGGGGTCATTGGCACGTGGTTCTGGCATATCTGAGAGGTGGTTCCGGCATGCCCGGCAGGTGATTCCGGAGTGTTCGCCAAGTGTTTCCGGCGTAGCCGGCAGGTGATTTTGCATGTCCAGCGGTCGTTCCGGCGGGTCGAGCCGGTGGTTCCGGCGTGTCCGGCAGGTGGTTCCGGTCTGTCCGGCAGGTGGTTCTGTGGTGTCCGGCACGAGGTTCAGTCTGAGAGGCTGTGCCGGCATGCCCCTCACGTGATTCCGGCTTGTCCCCGAAGTGGTGCTGGTGTAGCGGGCAGGTGATTTTGGCGTGTCCGGCAGGTGGTTCTGGCGAGTCGAGCAGGTGGCTCCGGCATGCTCGGCAGGTGCTTCCGGCGTCTCCGGCACTTGGTTCTGGTGTGTCTGAGAGCTGGTTCCGGCACGTCCGGCAGATGATTCCGGAGTGTCCGCCAAGTGGTTCTGGCATACCCAGCAGGTGATTTTGGCGTGTCAGGGAGGTGGTACCGGTGAGTCGAGCAGGTGGTTCCGGCGTGCTCAGCAGGTGGTTCAGGCGGCTCTGGCCGGTGGTATCCGTCTGTTCGGGGTGTGGTTCCAGCATCTCATGAACACGTTTCTGGCACGTCTGAGACGTGGTTCCAGCCGGCCCGACAGGTGTTTCCGCAGTGTCCGCCAAGCGGTTCTGGCGTAGTTGGCAGGTGATTTTGGCATGACTGGCAGGTGGTTCCAGCAAGCCTGGCAGGTGATTCCAAAGTGTTCACCAACTGGTTGTGGCGTAGCCGGCAGGTGATTTTTGCGTGATCGGCAGGGGGTTCTGGCGAGTCGAGCAGGTGGTTCCGGCGTGCTCAGCTGGTGCTTCCGGGGTCATTGGCACGGGGTTCTGGCATGTCTGAGAGGTGGTTCCTGCATGCCCGGCAAGTGATTCCGGAGTGTTCGCCAAGTGGTTCTGGCATAGTCGGCAGGTGATTTTGGCATGTCTGGCAGGTGGTTCAGGCGAGTTGAGCAGGTGGTTCCAACGTGCTCGGCAGGTGCTTCCGGCGTCTCCGGCACGTGTTTCTGGCACATCTGACAGGTGGTTCCGGCATGCCCGAAAGGTGATTCCGGTCTGTCCGGTAGGTGGTTCCAGCCTGCACGGCATGTGGTTCTGGTACGTCTCAGAGGTGGTTGCGCATGCCCAACAGGTGATTCCGGACTGTCCGCCACATGCTTCTGGCACGTCTGAGAGGTGGTTCCGGCATGCCCGGCAGGTCATCCCAGAGAGTCCTCCAAGTGGTTCTGGCATAACACGCAGGTGATTTTGGCGTGTCTGGCAGGTTGTTCCGTTGTGCTTGGCAGGTGGTTCAGGCTTGGCCGGCAGGTGGTTCCAGACTGTCCAGGACGTGTTTCCAGCTTCTCCGGCAGGTGGTTCTGGTACGTCTGAGAGGTGGTTCCGCCATGGCTGGCAGGTGATTCCGGACCGTCCCCCAGGTGGTTCTGGCATAGCCAGCAGTTGATATTGGCCTGTCCGGCAGGTGGTTCCAGCGAGTCGAACAGGTGGCTCCGGCGTGCTCGGCAGGTGGTTCCGGTCTGTCCGGTAGGTGATTCCGGCGTGTCCGGCACGTGCTTCCGGCACGTCTGAGAGGTGGTTCCGGCATGCGCGACAGGTGGTTTCGGAGTGTCCGCCAGGTGGTTCTGGCGTACCCGGCAGGTGATTTTGGCGTGTCCGGCAGGTGTTTCTGGCGAGTCGAGCAGGTGGCTCCGGCATGCTCGGCAGGTGCTACCGGCGTCTCCGGCACGTGGTTCTGGTGTGTCTGAGAGCTGGTTCCGGCATGTCCGGCAGATGATTCCGGAGTGTCCGCCAAGTGGTTCTGGCATACCCGGCTGGTGATTTGGGCATGTCAGGTAGGTGGTTCCGGCGAGTCGAGCAGGTGGCTCCGGCGTGCTCGGCAGGTTGTTCAGACGGGTCTGGCAGGTGTTTTCCGTCTGTTCGGGGTGTGGTTCCATCATCTCATGCACATGGTTCTGGCACGTCTGAGATGTGGTTCCTGCCGGCCCGACAGGTGTTTCCACAGTGTCCGCCAAGTGGTACTGGCGTAGTTGGCAGGTGATTTTGGCATGACCGGCAGGTGGTTCCAGCAAGCCCGGCAGGTGATTCCGAAGTGTTCCCCAACTGGTTGTGGCGTAGCCGGCAGGTGAGTTTTGCGTGTCCGGCAGGTGGTTCTGGCGAGTCGAGCAGGTGGTTCCGGCGTGCTCGGCAGGTGCTTCCGGGGTCATTGGCACGTGGTTCTGGCATATCTGAGAGGTGGTTCCGGCATGCCCGGCAGGTGATTCCGGAGTGTTCGCCAAGTGTTTCCGGCGTAGCCGGCAGGTGATTTTGCATGTCCAGCGGTCGTTCCGGCGGGTCGAGCCGGTGGTTCCGGCGTGTCCGGCAGGTGGTTCCGGTCTGTCCGGCAGGTGGTTCTGTGGTGTCCGGCACGAGGTTCAGTCTGAGAGGCTGTGCCGGCATGCCCCTCACGTGATTCCGGCTTGTCCCCGAAGTGGTGCTGGTGTAGCGGGCAGGTGATTTTGGCGTGTCCGGCAGGTGGTTCAGGCGAGTTGAGCAGGTGGTTGCGACGTGCTCGGCAGGTGCTTCCGGGGTCTCCGGCACGTGTTTCTGGCACATCTTACTGGTGGTTCTGGCATGCCCGAAAGTTGATTCCGGTCTGTCCGGTAGGTGGTTCCGGCGTGCACGGCACGTGGTTCTGGCACGTCTCAGAGGTGGTTGCGTATGCCCAACAGGTGATTCCGGACTGTCCGCCACGTGCTTCTGGCACGTCTGAGAGGTGGTTCCAACATGCCCGGCAGGTCATTTCGGAGAGTCGTCCAAGTGGTTCTGGCGTAGCCCGCAGGTGATTTTGGCGTGTCCGGCAGGTGGTTCCGCCGTGCTCGGCAGGTGGTTCAGGCATGGCCGTCCCGTGGTTCCAGTCTGTCCAGGACGTGTTTCCAGCTTCTCCGGCAGGTGGTTCTGGTACGTCTGAGAGGTGGTTCCGCCATGGCTGGCAGGTGATCCCGGACTGTCCCCCAGGTGGTTCTGGCATAGCCAGCAGTTGATATTGGCCTGTCCGGCACGTGGTTCCAGCGAGTCGAGCAGGTGGCTCCGGCGTTCTTGGCAGGTGGTTCCGGTCTGTCCGGTAGGTGTTTCCGGCGTGTCCGGCACGTGCTTCCGGCACGTCTGAGAGGTGGTTCCGGCATGCGCGACAGGTGGTTTCGGAGTGTCCGCCAGGTGGTTCTGGCGTACCCGGCAGGTGATTTTGGCGTGTCCGGCAGGTGTTTCTGGCGAGTCGAGCAGGTGGCTCTGGCATGCTCGGCAGGTGCTTCCGGCGTCTCCGGCACGTGGTTCTGGTGTGTCTGAGAGCTGGTTCCGGCATGTCCGGCAGATGATTCCGGAGTGTCCGCCAAGTGGTTCTGGCATACCCGGCTGGTGATTTGGGCATGTCAGGTAGGTGATTCCGGCGAGTCGAGCAGGTGGCTCCGGCGTGCTCGGCAGGTTGTTCAGACGGGTCTGGCAGGTGTTTTCCGTCTGTTCGGGGTGTGGTTCCAGCATCTCATGCACATGGTTCTGGCACGTCTGAGATGTGGTTCCGGCCGGCCCGACAGGTGTTTCCACAGTGTCCGCCAAGTGGTATTGGCGTAGTTGGCAGGTGATTTTGGCATGACCGGCAGGTGGTTCCAGCAAGCCCGGCAGGTGATTCCGAAGTGTTCCCCAACTGGTTGTGGCGTAGCCGGCAGGTGAGTTTTGCGTGTCCGGCAGGTGGTTCTGGCGAGTCAAGCAGGTGGTTCCGGCGTGCTCGGCAGGTGCTTCCGGGGTCATTGGCACGTGGTTCTGGCATATCTGAGAGGTGGTTCCGGCATGCCCGGCAGGTGATTCCGGAGTGTTCGCCAAGTGTTTCCGGCGTAGCCGGCAGGTGATTTTGCATGTCCAGCGGTCGTTCCGGCGGGTCGAGCCGGTGGTTCCGGCGTGTCCGGCAGGTGGTTCCGGTCTGTCCGGCAGGTGGTTCTGTGGTGTCCGGCACGAGGTTCAGTCTGAGAGGCTGTGCCGGCATGCCCCTCACGTGATTCCGGCTTGTCCCCGAAGTGGTGCTGGTGTAGCGGGCAGGTGATTTTGGCGTGTCCGGCAGGTGGTTCAGGCGAGTTGAGCAGGTGGTTGCGACGTGCTCGGCAGGTGCTTCCGGCGTCTCCGGCACGAGTTTCTGGCACATCTGACTGGTGGTTCTGGCATGCCCAAAAGTTGATTCCGGTCTGTCCGGTAGGTGGTTCCGGCGTGCACGGCATGTGGTTCTGGTACGTCTGAGAGGTGGTTGCGTATGCCCAACAGGTGATTCCGGACTGTCCGCCACGTGCTTCTGGCACGTCTGAGAGGTGGTTCCGGCATGCCCGGCAGGTCATCCCAGAGAGTCCTCCAAGTGGTTCTGGCATAACACGCAGGTGATTTTGGCGTGTCTGGCAGGTTGTTCCGTTGTGCTTGGCAGGTGGTTCAGGCTTGGCCGGCAGGTGGTTCCAGACTGTCCAGGACGTGTTTCCAGCTTCTCCGGCAGGTGGTTCTGGTACGTCTGAGAGGTGGTTCCGCCATGGCTGGCAGGTGATTCCGGACCGTCCCCCAGGTGGTTCTGGCATAGCCAGCAGTTGATATTGGCCTGTCCGGCAGGTGGTTCCAGCGAGTCGAACAGGTGGCTCCGGCGTGCTCGGCAGGTGGTTCCGGTCTGTCCGGTAGGTGATTCCGGCGTGTCCGGCACGTGCTTCTGGCACGTCTGAGAGGTGGTTCCGGCATGCGCGACAGGTGGTTTCGGAGTGTCCGCCAGGTGGTTCTGGCGTACCCGGCAGGTGATTTTGGCGTGTCCGGCAGGTGTTTCTGGCGAGTCGAGCAGGTGGCTCCGGCATGCTCGGCAGGTGCTTCCGGCGTCTCCGGCACGTGGTTCTGGTGTGTCTGAGAGCTGGTTCCGGCATGTCCGGTAGATGATTCCGGAGTGTCCGCCAAGTGGTTCTGGCATACCCGGCTGGTGATTGGGGCATGTCAGGTAGGTGGTTCCGGCGAGTCGAGCAGGTGGCTCCGGCGTGCTCGGCAGGTTGTTCAGACGGGTCTGGCAGGTGTTTTCCGTCTGTTCGGGGTGTGGTTCCAGCATCTCATGCACATGGTTCTGGCACGTCTGAGATGTGGTTCCGGCCGGCCCGACAGGTGTTTCCACAGTGTCCGCCAAGTGGTACTGGCGTAGTTGGCAGGTGATTTTGGCATGACCGGCAGGTGGTTCCAGCAAGCCCGGCAGGTGATTCCGAACTGTTCCCCAACTGGTTGTGGCGTAGCCTGCAGGTGAGTTTTGCGTGTCCGGCAGGTGGTTCTGGCGAGTCGAGCAGGTGGTTCCGGCGTGCTCGGCAGGTGCTTCCGGGGTCATTGGCACGTGGTTCTGGCATATCTGAGAGGTGGTTCTGGCATGCCCGGCAGGTGATTCCGGAGTGTTCGCCAAGTGTTTCCGGCGTAGCCGGCAGGTGATTTTGCATGTCCAGCGGTCGTTCCGGCGGGTCGAGCCGGTGGTTCCGGCGTGTCCGGCAGGTGGTTCCGGTCTGTCCGGCAGGTGGTTCTGTGGTGTCCGGCACGAGGTTCAGTCTGAGAGGCTGTGCCGGCATGCCCCTCACGTGATTCCGGCTTGTCCCCGAAGTGGTGCTCGTGTAGCGGGCAGGTGATTTTGGCGTGTCCGGCATGTGGTTCAGGCGAGTTGAGCAGGTGGTTGCGACGTGCTCGGCAGGTGCTTCCGGGGTCTCCGGCACGTGTTTCTGGCACATCTGACTGGTGGTTCCGGCATGCCCGAAAGTTGATTCCGGTCTGTCCGGTAGGTGGTTCCGGCGTGCACGGCACGTGGTTCTGGTACGTCTCAGAGGTGGTTGCGTATGCCCAACAGGTGATTCCGGACTGTCCGCCACGTGCTTCTGGCACGTCTGAAAGGTGGTTCCAACATGCCCGGCAGGTCATTTCGGAGAGTCGTCCAAGTGGTTCTGGCGTAGCCCGCAGGTGATTTTGGCGTGTCCGGCAGGTGGTTCCGCCGTGCTCGGCATGTGGTTCAGGCGAGTTGAGCAGGTGGTTCCGGCGTGCTCGGCAGGTGCTTCCGGTGTCATTGGCATGTGGTTCCGGCATGTCTGAGAGGTGGTTCTGGCATGCCCGGCAGGTGGTCCCGGAGTGACTGCCGAGTGGTTCTGGAGCCAGCCCGGCAGGTGATTCCGAAGAGTTGACTAAATGGTTGTGGCGTAGCCGGCAGTTGATTTTGGCGTGTCAGGAAGGTGGTTCCGGCAATTTGATCAGGTGGATCAGGCGTGCTCGCCAGGGGGTTCAGGCGGGTCTGGCAGGTGGTTTCGGTCTGTTCGGGGAGTGGTTCCGGCATCTCAGGCACATGGTTCTGGCACGTCTGAGAGGTGGTTCCGGCCGGCCGGAGAGGTGTTTCCGGAGTGTCCGCCAAGTGGTTCTGGCGTAGCTGAAAGGTGATGTTTGCGTGACAGGCAGGTGGTTCCAGCCAGCCCGGCAGGTGATTCTGGAGTGTCTGCCGTGTGGTTCTGGCGTAGCTGGCAGGTGATTTTGGCGTGTCCAGCAGGTGGTTCCGGCGAGCTCGGCAGGTGGTACCAGCGTGTCCGGAACATGGTTCTGGCACCTCTGAGAGATGGTTCCTGCATGCCAGGCAGGTGATTCCGGAGTGTCCGGCATGTGGTTCTGGCACCTCTGAGATGTGGGTCCGGCATGCCCGCCAGGTAGTTCTGGAGTGTCTGCCGAGTGGTTCTGGCGTAGTCGGCAGGTGATTCTGGCGTGTCCAGCAGGTGGTTCTGGGGAGAGGATCAGGTGGTTCCAGCGTACTCGGCAGGTGGTTCTGGCGTGACCGGCACGAGGTTCTGGCACGTCTGAGAGTTGGTTCCGGCATGCCCGACAGGTGATTCCGGAGTGTCCGCCACGTGGTTCTGGCGTACCCGGCAGGTGATTTTGGCGTGTCAGGCAGGTGTTTCTTGCAAGTCGAGCATTTGGCTAAGGCATGCTCAGCAGGTACTTCCGGCGTGTCTGGCACGTGGTTCTGGTGAGTCTGAGAGCTGGTTCTGGCATGTCCGGCAGATGATTCCGGAGTGTCCACCAAGTGGTTGTGGCATACCCGGCAGGTGATTTTAGCGTGTCAGGTAGGTGGTTCCGGCGAGTCGAGTAGGCGGTTCCGGCGTGCTCGGCAGGTGGTTCAGGCGGGTCTGGCAGGTGGTTTCGGTCTGTTCGGGGTGTGTTTCCGGCATCTCAGGCACATGGTTCTGGCACGTCTGAGAGGTGGTTCCGGCCGGCCCGACAGGTGTTTCCATGGTGTCCGCCAAGTGGTTCTGGCATAGCTGGCAGGTGATGTTGGCGTGACCGGCAGGTGGTTCCAGCCAGCCCGGCAGGTGATTCCGAAGAGTTCACCAAATGGTTGTGGCGTAGCCAGCAGGTGATTTTGGCGTGTCCAGCAGGTGGTTTTGGCGAGTCGAGCAGGTGGTTCTGGCTTGCTCGGAAGGTGCTTCCGGTCTCATTGGCATGTGGTTCCGGTATGTCTTAGAGGTGGTTCCGCCATGCCCGGCAGGTGATTCCGGAGTGTTCGCCAAGTGGTTCTGTCGTAGCCGGCAGGTGATTTTGCATGTCCGGCAATGGTTTCGGCGAGTCGAGCCGGTGGTTCCGGCATGTCCGGCATGTGGTTCCGGCATGTCCGGCAGGCGGTTCCGGCATGCCCGACAGGTGATTCCAGAGTGTCCGGCATGTGGTTCTGGCACCTCTGAGAGGTGGTTCCGGCATGCCCGGCAGGTGATACCGGAGTGTTCGCAAAGTGGTTCTGGCGTAGCCGGCAGGTGATTTTGCATGTCCGGCAATGGTTCCGGCGAGTCGAGCCGGTGGTTCCGGAATGTCCGGCAGGTGGTTCCGGCATGTCCGGCAGGTGGTTCCGGCATGTCCAGCATGTGGTTCCAGCATGCCCTGCAGGTGATTCCGGAGTGTCCGGCATTTGGTTCTGGCACCTCTGAGAGGTGGTTCCGGAATGCCTGGCCTGTGATTCCGGAGTGTCTGCCGAGTGGTTCTGGCGTAGCCGGCAGTTGATTTTGGCGTGTCCACTAGGTGGTTCTGGGGAGTGGTTCAGCTGGTTCCGGCATACTCGGCAGGTGGTACCGGCATGTCCAGAACATGGTTCTGGCAAGTCTGAGAGGTGGTTCCGGCACGCCCGACAGGTGATTCCGGAGCGTCCGCTCAGTGTTTCTGGCGTACCCGGCAGGTGATTTTGGCCTGTCCGACAAGTGTATCTTGCGAGTCGAGCAGGTGGCTGAGGCATGCTCAGCTGGTGCTTCCGGCGTCTCTGGCACGTGGTTCTGGTGTGTCTGAGAGCTGGTTCTGGCATGTCCGGCAGATGATTCCGGAGTGTCCACCAAGTGGTTCTTGTATACCTGGCAGGTGATTTTGGCGTGTCAGGAAGTTGGTTCCAGCTAGTTGAGCAGGTGGATCAGGCGTGCTTGCCAGGGGCTTCAGGCGGGTCTGGCAGGTGGTTTCGGTCTGTTCGGGGAGTGGTTCCGGCATCTCAGGCTCATGGTTCTGGCACGTCTGAGAGGTGGTTCCGGCCGGCCCGACAGGTGTTTCCATGGTGTCTGACAAGTGGTTCTGGCATAGCTGGCAGGTGATGTTGGCGTGACCAGCAGGTGGTTCCAGCAAGCCCGGCAGGTGATTCCGAAGAGTTCATCAAATGGTTGTGGCCTAGCCGGCAGGTGATTTTGGCGTGTCCAGCAGGTTGTTTTGGCGAGTCGAGCAGGTGGTTCCGGCGAGCTCGGCAGGTGGTTCCGGCGTGTCCGGCACATGGTTCTGGCACGTCTGAGAGGTGGTTCCGGCATGCCCGGCAGGTGATCCCGGAGAGTCCTCCAAGTGGTTCTGGTGTACCCCGCAGGTGTTTATGATGTGTCCATCAGGTGGCTCTGGTGAGTCGAGCAGGTGGTTCCGGCGTGCTCGGCAGGTGGTTCCGGCAGGTCCGGCAGGTGTTTGCCATCTGTCCATGACGTGGTTCCGGCATGCCCGCAAGGTGATTCTGGAGAGACCACCAAATGGTTTTGGCGTAGCCGGCATATGATTTTGGCCTTTGAGGCAGGTGGTTCCGGCATGTCCAGCAGGTGGTTCCGGCGAGCTCGGCAGGTGCTTCTGGTCTCTTCGGCACGTGGTTCTGGCACGTCTGTGAGATGGTTCCGGCACGCCCGGCAGGTGATTCGGGAGTGTCCGGCATGTGGTTCTGGCACCTCTGAGAGGTGGTTCCGGCATGCCCGGCAGGTGATTCCGGAGTCTCCGGCATGTGGTTCTGGCACCTCTGAGAGGTGGCTCCGGAATGCCTGACATGTGATTCCGGAGTGTCTGCCGAGTGGCTCTTGCATAGACGGCAGCTGATTCTGGCGTGTCCAGCAGGTGGTTCTGGGGAGTGGATCAGGTGGTTCCGGAATACTCGGCAGGTGGTACCGGCGTGTCCGGAACATGGTTCTGGCAAGTCTGAGAGGTGGTTCCAGCATGCCCGGCAGGTGATTCCGGAGTGTTCGCCAAGTGGTTCTGGCGTAGCCGGCAGGTGATTTTGCATGTCCGGCGGTGGTTCCGGCGAGTCGAGCCGGTGGTTCCGGCGTGTCCGTCAGGTGGTTCCGGTCTGTCCGGCAGGTGGTTCTGGCATGTCCGGCACGTGCTTCTGGCACTTCGGAGAGGTTGTGCTGGCATGTCCGGCAGGTGATTCTGGAGTGTCCGCCAAGTGTTTCTGGCGTAGCCGGCAGGTCATTTTTGCATGTCCGACAAGTGATTGTGGCGTAGCCGGCTGGTGATTCTGGCGTGTCCAGCAGGTGGTTCAGGCGAGTCTAGCAGGTGGTCCAGGCATATCCGGCAGGTGGTTCCGGTCTGTCCTGGAGGTGGTTCCGGAGTGTCTGCCGAGTGGTTCTGGCGTAGCCGGCAGGTGATTTGGGCGTGTCCAGCAGGTGGTTCTGGGGAGTGGAGCAGGTGGTTCCGGCATACTCGGCAGGTGGTTGCGGCGTTTCCGGCACATGGTTCTGGCACATCTGAGACGTGGTTCCGGCATGCCCGGCAGGTGATCCCGGAGTGTCCGACATGTGGTTCTGGAACCTCTGAGAGGTGGTTCCGGAATGCCTGACATGTGATTCCGGAGTGTCTGCCGAGTGGTTCTGGCGTAGCCAGCAGGTGATTTTGGCGTGTCCAGCAGGTGGTTCCGGCGAGCTCGGCAGGTGGTACCGGCGTGTCTGGAACATGGTTCTGGCACGTCTGAGAGGTGGTGCCGGAATGCCTGGCAGGTGATCCCGGAGAGTCCTCCAAGTGGTTCTGGTGTACCCCGCAGGTGTTTCTGATGTGTCCGGCTGGTGGCTCTGGTGAGTCGAGCAGGTGGTTCCGGCGTGCTCGGCAGGTGGTTCCGGCAGGTCCGGCAGGTGTTTGCCGTCTGTCCATGACGTGGTTCCTGCATGCCCGCAAGTTGATTCTGGAGTGTCCACCAAGTGGTTTTGGCGTAGCCGGCATATGATTTTGGCCTGTGAGGCAGGTTGTTCCAGCATGTCTAGCAGGTGGTTCCGGCGAGCTCGGCAGGTGCTTCTGGTCTCTTCGGCACGTGGTTGTGGCACGTCTGAGAGATGGTTCCGGCAAGCCCGGGAGGTGATTCCGGAGTGTCCGGCATGTGGTTCTGGCACCTCTGAGAGGTGGTTCCGGCATGCCCGGCAGGTGATTCCCGAGTGTTCACCAAGTGGTTCTGCCATAGCCGCCAGGTGATTTTGCATGTTCGGCAATGGTTCCGGCGAGTCGAGCCGGTGGTTCCGGCGTGTCCGGCAGGTGGTTCCGGTCTGTCCAACTGGTGGTTCTGGGGTGTCCGGCACGAGGTTCTGGCACGTCTGAGAGGTTGTGTCGGCATGCACGTCACGTGATTCCGGCTTGTCCACCAAGTGGTTCCGGTGTAGCGGGCAGGTGATTTTGGCGTGTCCGGCAGGTGGGACCGGTGAGTCAAGCAGGTGGTTCCGGCGAGTGTTTCCTGTGTTTGCGGTCTGTCCGGGAGATGGTTCTGGCCTGTCCGGCACGTGCTTCTGGCACTTCGGAGAGGTTGTGCTGGCATGCCCGGCAGGTGATTCTGGAGTGTCCGCCAAGTGGTTCTGCCGTAGCCGGCAGGTCATTTTGGAGTGTCCGGCAGGTGGTTCCGCGGAGTGGATCAGGAACTTCCGGCATTCTCGGCAGGTGCTACCGCCGTCTCCTGCATGTGGCTGTGGCACCTCTGAGAGGTGGTTCCAGCATGCCCGGCAGGTGATTCCGGAGTGTCAGACAAGTGGTTGTGGCATAGCCGGCTGGTGATTCTGGCGTGGCCGGCAGCTGGTTCTGGCGAGTCAAGCAGGTGGTCCCGGCATATCCGGCAGGTGGTTCCGGTCTGTCCTGGAGGTGGTTCCGGAGTGTCTGCCGAGTGTTTCTGGCGTAGCCGGCAGGTGATTTTGGCGTGTCCAGCAGGTGGTTCTGGGGAGTGGAGCATGTGGTTCCGGCATACTAGGCAGGTGGTTGCGGCATGTCCGACACATGGTTCTGGCACGTCTGAGAGGTGGTTCCGGCATGCCTGGCAGGTGATCCCGGAGAGTCCTCCAAGTGGTTCTGTCGTACCCCGCAGGTGTTTCTGATTTGTCCGGCAGGTGGCTCTGGTGAGTCCAGCGGGTGGTTCCGGCGTGTTCGGCAGGTGGTTCTGGCAGGTCCGGCAGGTGTTTGCTGTCTGTCCATGACGTGGTTCCGACATGCCCGCAAGGTGATTCTGGAGTGTCCACCAAGTGGTTTTGGCGTAGCCGGCATATGATTTTGGCCTGTGAGGCAGTTGGTTCCGGCATGCCCAGCAGGTGGTTCTGGCGAGCTCGGCAGGTGCTTCTGGTCTCTTCGGCACGTGGTTGTGGCACGTCTGAGAGATGGTTCCGGCACGCCCGGCAGGTGATTCCGGAGTGTCCAGCATGTGGTTCTGGCACCTCTGAGAGGTGGTTCCGGCATGCCCGGCAGGTGATTCCGGAGTCTCCGGCATGTGGTTCTGGCACCTCTAAGATGTGGTTCCGGAATGCCTCACATGTGATTCCGGAGTGTCTGCCGAGTGGCTCTTTCATAGCCGGCAGCTGATTCTGGCGTGTCCAGCAGGTGGTTCTGGGGAGTGGATCAGGTGGTTCCGGCATACTCGGCAGGTGGTACCGGCGTGTCTGGATCATGGTTCTGGCAAGTCTGAGAGGTGGTTCCGGCATGCCCGGCAGGTGATTCCGGAGTGTTCGCCAAGTGGTTCTGGCATAGCCGGCAGGTGATTTTGCATGTCCGGCGGTGGTTCCAGCGAGTCGAGCCGGTGGTTCCGGCGTGTCCGGCAGGTGGTTCCGGTCTGTCCGGCAGGTGGTTCTGTCGTGTGCGGCACGAGGTTCTGGCACGTCTGAGAGGTGGTTCCGGCATGCCCGACAGGTGATTCCGGAGTGTCCGCCACGTGGTTCTGGCGTACCCGGCAGGTGATTTTGGCGTGTCTGGCAGGTGTTTCTTGCAATTCGAGCATGTGGCTCAGGCATGCTCAGCAGGTGCTTCCGGCGTGTCCGGAACGTGGTTCTGGTGTTTCTGAGAGCTGGTTCTGGCATGTCCGGCAGATGATTCCGGAGTGTCCACCAAGTGGCTCTGGCATACCCGGCAGGTGATTTTGGCGTGTCAGGTAGGTGGTTCCGGCGAGTCGAGTAGGTGGTTCCGGCGTGCTCGGCAGGTGGTTCAGGCGGGTCTGGCAGGTGGTTTCGGTCTGTTCGGGGTGTGGTTCCGGCATCTCAGGCACATGGTTCTGGCACGTCTGAGAGGTGGTTCCGGCCGGCCCGACAGGTGATTCCTGAGTCTCCGGCATGTGGTTCTGGCACCTCTGAGAGGTGGTTCCGGCATGCCCGGCAGGTGATTCCTGAGTCTCCGGCATGTGGTTCTGGCACCTCTGAGAGGTGGTTCCGGCATGCCCGGCAGGTGGTTCCGGAGTGTCTGCCGAGTGGTTCTGGCGTAGCCGGCAGGTGATTCTGGCGTGTCCAGCAGGTGGTTTTGGGGAGTGGAGCAGGTGGTTCCGGCATACTCGGCAGGTGGTACCGGCGTGTCCGGAACATGGTTCTGGCAAGTCTGAGAGGTGGTTCCGGCATGCCCGGCAGGTGATTCCCGAGTGTTCGCCAAGTGGTTCTGCCGTAGCCGGCAGGTGATTTTACATGTCCGGCAATGGTTCCGGCGAGTCGAGCCGCTGGTTCCGGAGTGTCCGGCAGGTGGTTCCCGTCTGTCCAGCAGGTGGTTCTGGGTTGTCCGGCACGAGGTTCTGGCACGTCTGAGAGGTTGTTTCGGCATGCATTTCACGTGATTCCGGCTTGTCCACCAAGTGGTTCTGGTGCAGCGGGCAGGTGATTTTGTCGTGTCCGGCAGGTGGCACCGGTGAGTCAAGCAGGTGGTTCCGGCGAGTGTTTCCTGTGTTTCCGGTCTGTCCGGGAGATGGTTCCGGCCTGTCCGGCACGTGCTTCTGGCACTTCGGAGACGTTGTGCTGGCATGCCCGGCAGGTGATTCTGGAGTGTCCGCCAAGTGGCTCTGGCGTAGCTGGCAGGTGATTCTGGAGTGTCCGGCAGGTGGTTGTGGGGAGTGGACAAGGAACTTCTGGCATTCTTGGCAGGTGCTACCGCAGTCTCCTGCATGTGGCTGTGGCACCTCTGAGAGGTGGTTCCAGCATGCCCGGCAGGTGATTCCGGAGTGTCCGACAAGTGGTTGTGGCATAGCCGGCTGGTGATTCTGGCGTGTCTGGCAGGTGGTTCTGGCGAGTCAAGCAGGTGGTCCCGGCGTGTCCGGCAGCTGGTTCAGGTCTGTCCTGGAGGTGGTTCCGGAGTGTCTGCCGAGTGGTTCTGGCGTAGCCGGCAGGTGATATTGGTGTGTCCAGCAGGTGGTTCTGGGGAGTGGAGCAGGTGGTTCCGGCATACTCGGCAGGTGTTTGCGGAGTGTCCGGCACATGGTTCTGGCACGTCTGAGAGGTGGTTCCGGCATGCCCGGCAGGTGATCCCGGAGAGTCCTCCAAGTGGTTCTGGTGTACCCCGCAGGTGTTTCTGATGTGTCCGGCTGTTGGCTCTGGTGAGTCGAGCAGGTGGTTCCGGCATATTCAGCATGTGGTTCTGGCAGGTCCAGCAGGTGTTTGCCGTCTGTCCATGACGTGGTTCCGACATGCCCGACAGGTGATTCCGGAGTGTCCGCCACGTGGTTCTGGCGTACCCGGCAGGTGATTTTGGCGTGTCTGGCAGGTGTTTCTTCAAGTCGAGCATGTGGCTCTGGCATGCTCAGCGGGTGCTTCCGGCGTGTCGGGCACGTGGTTCTGGTGTGTCTGAGAGCTGGTTCTGGCATGTCCGGCAGATGATTCCGGAGTGTCCACCAAGTGGCTCTGGCATACCCGGCAGGTGATTTTGGCGTGTCAGGTAGGTGGTTCCGGCGAGTCGAGTCGGTGGTTCGGGCGTGCTCGGCAGGTTGTTCAGACGGGTCTGGCAGGTGTTTTCCGTCTGTTCGGGGTGTGGTTCCAGCATCTCATGCACATGGTTCTGGCACGTCTGAGATGTGGTTCCTGCCGGCCCGACAGGTGTTTCCACAGTGTCCGCCAAGTGGTACTGGCGTAGTTGGCAGGTGATTTTGGCATGACCGGCAGGTGGTTCCAGCAAGCCCGGCAGGTGATTCCGAAGTGTTCCCCAACTGGTTGTGGCGTAGCCGGCAGGTGATTTTGGCGTGTCCGGCAAGTGGTTCTGGCGAGTCGAGCAGGTGGTTCCGGCGTGCTTGGCAGGTGCTTCCGGGGTCATTGGCACGTGCTTCTGGCATATCTGAGCGGTGGTTCTGGCATGCCCGGCAGGTGATTCCGGAGTGTTCGCCAAGTGTTTCCGGCGTAGCTGGCAGGTGATTTTGCATGTCCAGCGGTCGTTCCGGCGGGTCGAGCAGGTGGTTCCGGCGTGTCCGGCAGGTGGTTCCGGTCTGTCCGGCAGGTGGTTCTGTGGTGTCCGGCACGAGGTTCAGTCTGAGAGGCTGTGCCGGCATGCCCCTCACGTGATTCCGGCTTGTCCCCGAAGTGGTGCTGGTGTAGCGGGCAGGTGATTTTGGCGTGTCCGGCAGGTGGTTCAGGCGAGTTGAGCAGGTGGTTGCGACGTGCTCGGCAGGTGCTTCCGGCGTCTCCGGCACGTGTTTCTGGCACATCTGACTGGTGGTTCCGGCATGCCCAAAAGTTGATTCCGGTCTGTCCGGTAGGTGGTTCTGGCGTGCACGGCATGTGGTTCTGGTACGTCTCAGAGGTGGTTGCGTATGCCCAACAGGTGATTCCGGACTGTCCGCCACGTGCTTCTGGTACGTCTGAGAGGTGGTTCCGCCATGGCTGGCAGGTGATTCCGGACCGTCCCCCAGGTGGTTCTGGCATAGCCAGCAGTTGATATTGGCCTGTCCGGCAGGTGGTTCCAGCGAGTCGAACAGGTGGCTCCGGCGTGCTCGGCAGGTGGTTCCGGTCTGTCCGGTAGGTGATTCCGGCGTGTCCGGCACGTGCTTCCGGCACGTCTGAGAGGAGGTTCCGGCATGCGCGACAGGTGGTTTCGGAGTGTCCGCCAGGTGGTTCCGGCGCACCCGGCAGGTGATTTTGGCGTGTCCGGCAGGTGTTTCTGGCGAGTCGAGCAGGTGGCTCCGGCATGCTCGGCAGGTGCTACCGGCGTCTCCGGCACGTGGTTCTGGTGTGTCTGAGAGCTGGTTCCGGCATGTCCGGCAGATGATTCCGGAGTGTCCGCCAAGTGGTTCTGGCATACCCGGCTGGTGATTTGGGCATGTCAGGTAGGTGGTTCCGGCGAGTCGAGCAGGTGGCTCCGGCGTGCTCGGCAGGTTGTTCAGACGGGTCTGGCAGGTGTTTTCCGTCTGTTCGGGGTGTGGTTCCAGCATCTCATGCACATGGTTCTGGCACGTCTGAGATGTGGTTCCTGCCGGCCCGACAGGTGTTTCCACAGTGTCCGCCAAGTGGTACTGGCGTAGTTGGCAGGTGATTTTGGCATGACCGGCAGGTGGTTCCAGCAAGCCCGGCAGGTGATTCCGAAGTGTTCCCCAACTGGTTGTGGCGTAGCCGGCAGGTGAGTTTTGCGTGTCCGGCAGGTGGTTCTGGCGAGTCGAGCAGGTGGTTCCGGCGTGCTCGGCAGGTGCTTCCGGGGTCATTGGCACGTGGTTCTGGCATATCTGAGAGGTGGTTCCGGCATGCCCGGCAGGTGATTCCGGAGTGTTCGCCAAGTGTTTCCGGCGTAGCCGGCAGGTGATTTTGCATGTCCAGCGGTCGTTCCGCCGGGTCGAGCCGGTGGTTCCGGCGTGTCCGGCAGGTGGTTCCGGTCTGTCCGGCAGGTGGTTCTGTGGTGTCCGGCACGAGGTTCAGTCTGAGAGGCTGTGCCGGCATGCCCCTCACGTGATTCCGGCTTGTCCCCGAAGTGGTGCTGGTGTAGCGGGCAGGTGATTTTGGCGTGTCCGGCATGTGGTTCAGGCGAGTTGAGCAGGTGGTTGCGATGTGCTCGGCAGGTGCTTCCGGGGTCTCCGGCACGTGTTTCTGGCACATCTTACTGGTGGTTCTGGCATGCCCGAAAGTTGATTCCGGTCTGTCCGGTAGGTGGTTCCGGCGTGCACGGCACGTGGTTCTGGCACGTCTCAGAGGTGGTTGCGTATGCCCAACAGGTGATTCCGGACTGTCCGCCACGTGCTTCTGGCACGTCTGAGAGGTGGTTCCAACATGCCCGGCAGGTCATTTCGGAGAGTCGTCCAAGTGGTTCTGGCGTAGCCCGCAGGTGATTTTGGCGTGTCCGGCAGGTGGTTCCGCCGTGCTCGGCAGGTGGTTCAGGCATGGCCGTCACGTGGTTCCAGTCTGTCCAGGATGTGTTTCCAGCGTCTGCGGCAGGTGGTTCTGGTACGTCTGAGAGGTGGTTCCGCCATGGCTGGCAGGTGATCCCAAACTGTCCCCCAGGTGTTTCTGGCATAGCCAGCAGTTGATATTGGCCTGTCCGGCAGGTGGTTCCAGCGAGTCGAACAGGTGGCTCCGGCGTTCTTGGCAGGTGGTTCCGGTCTGTCCGGTAGGTGTTTCCGGCGTGTCTGGCACGTGCTTCCGGCACGTTTGAGAGGTGGTTCCGGCATGCGCGGCAGGTGATTCCGTAGTGTCCGCCAGGTGGTTCTGGCATACCCGGCAGGTGATTTTGGCGTGTCCGGCAGGTGTTTCTGGTGAGTCGAGCAGGTGGCTCCGGCATGCTCGGCAGGTGCTCCGGCGTCTCCGGCACTTGGTTCTGGTGTGTCTGAGAGCTGGTTCCGGCATTTCCGGCAGATGATTCCAGAGTGTCCGCCAAGTGGTTCTGGCATACCCAGCAGGTGATTTTGGCGTGTCAGGGAGGTGGTACCGGTGAGTCGAGCAGGTGGTTCCGGCGTGCTCAGCAGGTGGTTCAGGCGGTTCTGGCAGGTGGTATCCGTCTGTTCAGGGTGTGGTTCCAGCATCTCATGAACACGTTTCTGGCACGTCTGAGATGTGCTTCCAGCCGGCCCGACAGGTGTTTCCGCAGTGTCCGCCAAGCGGTTCTGGCATAGTTGGCAGGTGATTTTGGCATGACTGGCAGGTGGTTCCAGCAAGCCTGGCAGGTGATTCCAAAGTGTTCACCAACTGGTTGTGGCGTAGCCGGCAGGTGATTTTGGCGTGATCGGCAGGTGGTTCTGGCGAGTCGAGCAGGTGGTTGCGGCGTGCTCGGCTGGTGCTTCCGGGGTCATTGGCACGGGGTTCTGGCATGTCTGAGAGGTGGTTCCTGCATGCCCGGCAAGTGATTCCGGAGTGTCCGCCAGGTGGATCTGGCGTACCCGGCAGGTGATTTTGGCGTGTCCGGCAGGTGTTTCTGGCGAGTCGAGCAGGTGGCTCCGGCATGCTCGGCAGGTGCTTCCGGCGTCTCCGGCACGTGGTTCTGGTGTGTCTGAGAGCTGGTTCCGGCATGTCCGGCAGATGATTCCGGAGTGTCCGCCAAGTGGTTCTGGCATAACACGCAGGTGATTTTGGCGTGTCTGGCAGGTTGTTCCGTTGTGCTTGGCAGGTGGTTCAGGCTTGGCCGGCAGGTGGTTCCAGACTGTCCAGGACGTGTTTCCAGCTTCTCCGGCAGGTGGTTCTGGTACGTCTGAGAGGTGGTTCCGCCATGGCTGGCAGGTGATTCCGGACCGTCCCCCAGGTGGTTCTGGCATAGCCAGCAGTTGATATTGGCCTGTCCGGCAGGTGGTTCCAGCGAGTCGAACAGGTGGCTCCGGCGTGCTCGGCAGGTGGTTCCGGTCTGTCCGGTAGGTGGTTCCAGCCTGCACGGCATGTGGTTCTGGTACGTCTCAGAGGTGGTTGCGCATGCCCAACAGGTGATTCCGGACTGTCCGCCACATGGTTCTTGCACGTCTGAGAGGTGGTTCCGGCATGCCCGGCAGGTCATCCCAGAGAGTCCTCCAAGTGGTTCTTGCATAACACGCAGGTGATTTTGGCGTGTCTGGAAGGTTGTTCCGTTGTGCTTGGCAGGTGGTTCAGGTTTGGCCGGCAGGTGGTTCCAGACTGTCCAGGACGTGTTTCCAGCTTCTCCGGCAGGTGGTTCTGGTACGTCTGAGAGGTGGTTCCGCCATGGCTGGCAGGTGATTCCGGACCGTCCCCCAGGTGGTTCTGGCATAGCCAGCAGTTGATATTGGCCTGTCCGGCAGGTGGTTCCAGCGAGTCGAACAGGTGGCTCCGGCGTGCTCGGCAGGTGGTTCCGGTCTGTCCGGTAGGTGATTCCGGCGTGTCCGGCACGTGCTTCCGGCACGTCTGAGAGGTGGTTCCGGCATGCGCGACAGGTGGTTTTGGAGTGTCCGCCAGGTGGTTCTGGCGTACCCGGCAGGTGATTTTGGCGTGTCCGGCAGGTGTTTCTGGCGAGTCGAGCAGGTGGCTCCGGCATGCTCGGCAGGTGCTTCCGGCGTCTCCGGCACGTGGTTCTGGTGTGTCTGAGAGCTGGTTCCGGCATGTCCGGCAGATGATTCCGGAGTGTCCGCCAAGTGGTTCTGGCATACCCGGCTGGTGATTTGGGCATGTCATGTAGGTGGTTCCGGCGAGTCGAGCAGGTGGCTCCGGCGTGCTCGGCAGGTTGTTCAGACGGGTCTGGCAGGTGTTTTCCGTCTGTTCGGGGTGTGGTTCCAGCATCTCATGCACATGGTTCTGGCACGTCTGAGATGTGGTTCCTGCCGGCCCGACAGGTGTTTCCACAGTGTCCGCCAAGTGGTACTGGCGTAGTTGGCAGGTGATTTTGGCATGACCGGCAGGTGGTTCCAGCAAGCCCAGCAGGTGATTCCGAACTGTTCCCCAACTGGTTGTGGCGTAGCCTGCAGGTGAGTTTTGCGTGTCCGGCAGGTGGTTCTGGCGAGTCGAGAAGGTGGTTTCGGCGTGCTCGGCAGGTGCTTCCGGGGTCATTGGCACGTGGTTCTGGCATATCTGAGAGGTGGTTCCGGCATGCCCGGCAGGTGATTCCGGAGTGTTCGCCAAGTGTTTCCGGCGTAGCCGGCAGGTGATTTTGCATGTCCAGAGGTCGTTCCGGCGGGTCGAGCCGGTGGTTCCGGCGTGTCCGGCACGTGGTTCCGGTCTGTCCGGCAGGTGGTTCTGTGGTGTCCAGCACGAGGTTCAGTCTGAGAGGCTGTGCCGGCATGCCCCTCACGTGATTCCGGCTTGTCCCCGAAGTGGTGCTGGTGTAGCGGGCAGGTGATTTTGGCGTGTCCGGCAGGTGGTTCAGGCGAGTTGAGCAGGTGGTTGCGACGTGCTCGGCAGGTGCTTCCGGCGTCTCCGGCACGTGTTTCTGGCACATCTGACTGGTGGTTCCGGCATGCCCAAGAGTTGATTCCGCACTGTCCGGTAGGTGGTTCCGGCGTGCACGGCACGTGGTTCTGGTACGTCTCAGAGGTGGTTGCGTATGCCCAACAGGTGATTCCGGACTGTCCGCCACGTGCTTCTGGCACGTCTGAGAGGTGGTTCCAACATGCCCGGCAGGTCATTTCGGAGAGTCGTCCAAGTGGTTCTGGCGTAGCCCGCAGGTGATTTTGGCGTGTCCGGCAGGTGGTTCCGCCGTGCTCGGCAGGTGGTTCAGGCATGGCCGTCACGTGGTTCCAGTCTGTCCAGGACGTGTTTCCAGCTTCTGCGGCAGGTGGTTCTGGTACGTCTGAGAGGTGGTTCCGCCATGGCTGGCAGGTGATCCCGGACTGTCCCCCAGGTGGTTCTGGCATAGCCAGCAGTTGATATTGGCCTGTCCGGCAGGTGGTTCCAGCGAGTCGAACAGGTGGCTCTGGCGTTCTTGGCAGGTGGTTCCGGTCTGTCCGGTAGGTGTTTCCGGCGTGTCTGGCACGTGCTTCCGGCACGTCTGAGAGGTGGTTCCGGCATGCGCGGCAGGTGATTCCGGAGTGTCCGCCAGGTGGTTCTGGCATACCCGGCAGGTGATTTTGGCGTGTCCGGCAGGTGTTTCTGGCGAGTCGAGCAGGTGGCTCCGGCATGCTCGGCAGGTGCTTCCGGCGTCTCCGGCACTTGGTTCTGGTGTGTCTGAGAGCTGGTTCCGGCATGTCCGGCAGATGATTCCGGAGTGTCCGCCAAGTGGTTCTGGCATACCCAGCAGGTGATTTTGGCGTGTCAGGGAGGTGGTACCGGTGAGTCGAGCAGGTGGTTCCGGCGTGCTCAGCAGGTGGTTCAGGCGGTTCTGGCAGGTGGTATCCGTCTGTTCGGGGTGTGGTTCCAGCATCTCATGAACACGTTTCTGGCACGCCTGAGATGTGGTTCCAGCCGGCCCGACAGGTGTTTCCGCAGTGTCCGCCAAGCGGTTCTGGCGTAGTTGGCAGGTGATTTTGGCATGACTGGCAGGTGGTTCCAGCAAGCCTGGCAGGTGATTCCAAAGTGTTCACCAACTGGTTGTGGCGTAGCCGGCAGGTGATTTTTGCGTGATCGGCAGGTGGTTCTGGCGAGTCGAGCAGGTGGTTCCGGCGTGCTCGGCTGGTGCTTCCGGGGTCATTGGCACGGGGTTCTGGCATGTCTGAGAGGTGGTTCCTGCATGCCCGGCAAGTGATTCCGGAGTGTTCGCCAAGTGGTTCTGGCATAGTCGGCAGGTGATTTTGGCATGTCCGGCAGGTGGTTCTGGCGAGTTGAGCAGGTGGTTGCGACGTGCTCGGCAGGTGCTTCCGGCGTCTCCGGCACGTGTTTCTGGCACATCTGACAGGTGGTTCCGGCATGCCCGAAAGGTGATTCCGGTCTGTCCGGTAGGTGGTTCCAGCCTGCACGGCATGTGGTTCTGGTACGTCTCAGAGGTGGTTGCGCATGCCCAACAGGTGATTCCGGACTGTCCGCCACATGGTTCTGGCACGTCTGAGAGGTGGTTCCGGCATGCCCGGCAGGTCATCCCAGAGAGTCCTCCAAGTGGTTCTGGCATAACACGCAGGTGATTTTGGCGTGTCTGGCAGGTTGTTCCGTTGTGCTTGGCAGGTGGTTCAGGCTTGGCCGGCAGGTGGTTCCAGACTGTCCAGGACGTGTTTCCAGCTTCTCCGGCAGGTGGTTCTGGTACGTCTGAGAGGTGGTTCAGCCATGGCTGGCAGGTGATTCCGGACCGTCCCCCAGGTGGTTCTGGCATAGCCAGCAGTTGATATTGGCCTGTCCGGCAGGTGGTTCCAGCGAGTCGAACAGGTGGCTCCGGCGTGCTCGGCAGGTGGTTCCGGTCTGTCCGGTAGGTGATTCCGGCGTGTCCGGCACGTGCTTCCGGCACGTCTGAGAGGTGGTTCCGGCATGCGCGACAGGTGGTTTCGGAGTGTCCGCCAGGTGGTTCTGGCGTACCCGGCAGGTGATGTTGGCGTGTCCGGCAGGTGTTTCTGGCGAGTCGAGCAGGTGGCTCCGGCGTGCTCGGCAGGTTGTTCAGACGGGTCTGGCAGGTGTTTTCCGTCTGTTCTGGGTGTGGTTCCAGCATCTCATGCACATGGTTCTGACACGTCTGAGATGTGGTTCCGGCCGGCCCGACAGGTGTTTCCACAGTGTCCGCCAAGTGGTACTGGCGTAGTTGGCAGGTGATTTTGGCATGACCGGCAGGTGGTTCCAGCAAGCCCGGCAGGTGATTCCGAAGTGTTCCCCAACTGGTTGTGGCGTAGCCGGCAGGTGATTTTTGCGTGTCCGGCAGGTGGTTCTGGCGAGTCGAGCAGGTGGTTCCGGCGTGCTCGGCAGGTGCTTCCGGGGTCATTGGCACGTGGTTCTGGCATATCTGAGAGGTGGTTCCGGCATGCCCAGCAGGTGATTCCGGAGTGTTTGCCAAGTGTTTCTGGCGTAGCCGGCAGGTGATTTTGCATGTCCAGCGGTCGTTCAGCGGGTCGAGCCAGTGGTTCCGGCGTGTCCGGCTGGTGGTTCCGCTCTGTCCGGCAGGTGGTTCTGTGGTGTCCGGCACGAGGTTCAGTCTGAGAGGCTGTGCCGGCATGCCCCTCACGTGATTCCGGCTTGTCCCCGAAGTGGTGCTGGTGTAGCGGGCAGGTGATTTTGGCGTGTCCGGCAGGTGGTTCAGGCGAGTTGAGCAGGTGGTTGCGACGTGCTCGGCAGGTGCTTCCGGCGTCTCCGGCACGTGTTTCTGGCACATCTGACTGGTGGTTCCGGCATGCCCAAAAGTTGATTCCGGTCTGTCCGGTAGGTGGTTCCGGCGTGCACGGCACGTGGTTCTGGTACGTCTCAGAGGTGGTTGCGTATGCCCAACAGGTGATTCCGGACTGTCCGCCACGTGCTTCCGGCACGTCTGAGAGGTGGTTCCGGCATGCGTGGCAGGTGATTCCGTAGTGTCCGCCAGGTCGTTCTGGCATACCCGGCAGGTGATTTTGGCGTGTCCGGCAGGTGTTTCTGGCGAGTCGAGCAGGTGGCTCCGGCATGCTCGGCAGGTGCTTCCGGCGTCTCCGGCACTTGGTTCTGGTGTGTCTGAGAGCTGGTTCCGGCACGTCCGGCAGATGATTCTGGAGTGTCCGCCAAGTGGTTCTGGCATACCCAGCAGGTGATTTTGGCGTGTCAGGGAGGTGGTTCAGGCGAGTTGAGCAGGTGGTTCCGGCATGCTCGGCAGCTGCTTCCGGCGTCTCCGGCACTTGGTTCTGGTGTGTCTGAGAGCTGGTTCCGGCACGTCCGGCAGATGATTCTGGAGTGTCCGCCAAGTGGTTCTGGCATACCCAGCAGGTGATTTTGGCGTGTCAGGGAGGTGGTACCGGTGAGTCGAGCAGGTGGTTCCGGCGTGCTCAACAGGTGGTTCAGGCGGTTCTGGCAGGTGGTATCCGTCTGTTCGGGGTGTGGTTCCAGCATCTCATGAACACGTTTCTGGCACGTCTGAGATGTGCTTCCAGCCGGCCCGACAGGTGTTTCCGCAGTGTCCGCCAAGCGGTTCTGGCGTAGTTGGCAGGTGATTTTGGCATGACTGGCAGGTGGTTCCAGCAAGCCTGGCAGGTGATTCCAAAGTGTTCACCAACTGGTTGTGGCGTAGCCGGCAGGTGATTTTTGCGTGATCGGCAGGTGGTTCTGGCGAGTCGAGCAGGTGGTTCCGGCGTGCTCGGCTGGTGCTTCCGGGGTCATTGGCACGAGGTTCTGGCATGTCTGAGAGGTGGTTCCTGCATGCCCGGCAAGTGATTCCGGAGTGTTCGCCAAGTTGTTCTGGCATAGTCAGCAGGTGATTTTGGCATGTCCGGCAGGTGGTTCAGGCGAGTTGAGCAGGTGGTTCCAACGTGCTCGGCAGGTGCTTCCGGCGTCTCCGGCACGTGTTTCTGGCACATCTGACAGGTGGTTCCGGCATGCCCGAAAGGTGATTCCGGTCTGTCCGGTAGGTGGTTCCAGCCTGCACGGCATGTGGTTCTGGTACGTCTCAGAGGTGGTTGCGCATGCCCAACTGGTGATTCCGGACTGTCCGCCACATGGTTCTGGCACGTCTGAGAGGTGGTTCCGGCATGCCCGGCAGGTCATCCCAGAGAGTCCTCCAAGTGGTTCTGGCATAACACGCAGGTGATTTTGGCGTGTCTGGCAGGTTGTTCCGTTGTGCTTGGCAGGTGGTTCAGGCTTGGCCGGCAGATGGTTCCAGACTGTCCAGGACGTGTTTCCAGCTTCTCCGGCAGGTGGTTCTGGTACCTCTGAGAGGTGGTTCCGCCATGGCTGGCAGGTGATTCCGGACCGTCCCCCAGGTGGTTCTGGCATAGCCAGCAGTTGATATTGGCCTGTCCGGCAGGTGGTTCCAGCGAGTCGAACAGGTGGCTCCGGCGAGCTCGGCAGGTGGTTCCGGTCTGTCCGGTAGGTGATTCCGGCGTGTCCGGCACGTGCTTCCGGCACGTCTGAGAGGTGGTTCCGGCATGCGCGACAGGTGGTTTCGGAGTGTCCGCCAGGTGGTTCTGGCGTACCCGGCAGGTGATTTTGGCGTGTCCGGCAGGTGTTTCTGGCGATTCGAGCAGGTGGCTCCGGCATGCTCGGCAGGTGCTTCCGGCGTCTCCGGCACGTGGTTCTGGTGTGTCTGAGAGCTGGTTCCGGCATGTCCGGCAGATGATTCCGGAGTGTCCGCCAAGTGGTTCTGGCATACACGGCTGGTGATTTGGGCATGTCAGGTAGGTGATGCCGGCGAGTCGAGCAGGTGGCTCCGGCGTGCTCGGCAGGTTGTTCAGACGGGTCTGGCAGGTGTTTTCCGTCTGTTCGGGGTGTGGTTCCAGCATCTCATGCACATGGTTCTGGCACGTCTGAGATGTGGTTCCGGCCGGCCCGACAGGTGTTTCCACAGTGTCCGCCAAGTGGTACTGGCGTAGTTGGCAGGTGATTTTGGCATGACAGGCAGGTGGTTCCAGCAAGCCCGGCAGGTGATTCCGAAGTGTTCCCCAACTGGTTGTGGCGTAGCCGGCAGGTGAGTTTTGCGTGTCCGGCAGGTGGTTCTGGCGAGTCGAGCAGGTGGTTGCGGCGTGCTCGGCAGGTGCTTCCGGGGTCATTGGCACGTGGTTCTGGCATATCTGAGAGGTGGTTCCGGCATGCCCGGCAGGTGATTCCGGAGTGTTCGCCAAGTGTTTCCGGCGTAGCCGGCAGGTGATTTTGCATGTCCAGCGGTCGTTCCGGCGGGTCGAGCCGGTGGTTCCGGCGTGTCCGGCAGGTGGTTCCGGTCTGTCCGGCAGGTGGTTCTGTGGTGTCCGGCACGAGGTTCAGTCTGAGAGGCTGTGCCGGCATGCCCCTCACGTGATTCCGGCTTGTCCCCGAAGTGGTGCTGGTGTAGCGGGCAGGTCATTTTGGCGTGTCCGGCAGGTGGTTCAGGCGAGTTGAGCAGGTGGTTGCGACGTGCTCGGCAGGTGCTTCCGGCGTCTCCGGCACGAGTTTCTGGCACATCTGACAGGTGGTTCCGGCATGCCCGAAAGGTGATTCCGGTCTGTCCGGTAGGTGGTTCCGGCGTGCACGGCACGTGGTTCTGGTACGTGTCAGAGGTGGTTGCGTATGCCCAACAGGTGATTCCGGACTGTCCGCCACGTGCTTCTGGCACGTCTGAGAGGTGGTTCCAACATGCCCGGCAGGTCATTTCGGAGAGTCGTCCAAGTGGTTCTGGCGTAGCCCGCAGGTGATTTTGGCGTGTCCGGCAGGTGGTTCAGGCATGGCCGTCACGTGGTTCCAGTCTGTCCAGGACGTGTTTCCAGCTTCTCCGGCAGGTGGTTCTGGTACGTCTGAGAGGTGGTTCCGCCATGGCTGGCAGGTGATCCCGGACTGTCCCCCAGGTGGTTCTGGCATAGCCAGCAGTTGATATTGGCCTGTCCGGCAGGTGGTTCCAGCGAGTCGAACAGGTGGCTCCGGCGTTCTTGACAGGTGGTTCCGGTCTGTCCGGTAGGTGTTTCCGGCGTGTCTGGCACGTGCTTCCGGCACGTCTGAGAAGTGGTTCCGGCATGCGCGGCAGGTGATTCCGTAGTGTCCGCCAGGTGGTTCTGGCATACCCGGCAGGTGATTTTGGCGTTTCCGGAAGGTGTTTCTGGCGAGTCGAGCAGGTGGCTCCAGCATGCTCGGCAGGTGCTTCCGGCGTCTCCGGCACTTGGTTCTGGTGTGTCTGAGAGCTGGGTCCGGCATGTCCGGCAGATGATTCCGGAGTGTCCGAAAAGTGGTTCTGGCATACCCAGCAGGTGATTTTGGCGTGTCAGGGAGGTGGTACCGGTGAGTCGAGCAGGTGGTTCCGGCGTGCTCAGCAGGTGGTTCAGGCGGTTCTGGCAGGTGGTATCCGTCTGTTCGGGGTGTGTTTCCAGCATCTCATGAACACGTTTCTGGCACGTCTGAGAGTTTGTGACGGCATGCCCTTCACGTGATTCCGTCTTGTCTGCCAAGTGCTTCTGGTGTAGCAGGCAGGTGATTTTGGCGTGTCCGGCAGGTGGTTCCATCGTGCTCGGCATGTGGTTCTGGCGTGGACGGCAGGTGGTTCCAGTCTGTCCAGTAAGTGTTTCCAGCTTGTCCGGCATGTGGTTCTTGTACTTCTGAGAGGTGGTTCCGCCATGGCTGGCAGGTGATTCCGGACTGTCCCCCAGGTGGTTCTGGCATAGCCAGCAGTTGATATTGGCCTGTCCGGCCGGTGGATCCGGCGAGTCGAGCAGGTGGCTGTGGCGTGTTCAGCAGGTGGTTCCGGCGTGTCTGGCAGGTGGTTCCGTTCTGTCCGATAGGTCGTTCTGGCATGTCCGGCACGTGCTTCTGGAACGTGTGAGAGGTGGTTCTGGCATGCCAGGCAGGTGATTCTGGAGTGTCGGGTAAGTGGTTCTGGTGTAGCCGAAAGTTCATTTTGGCGTGTCCAGCACGTGGGTCGTGCGAGTCGAGCAGGTGGTTCCGGCGAGCTCGGCAGGTGGTTCCAGTCTGTCCAGGATGTGCTTCCAGCGTGTCCGGAACGTGGTTCTGTTACGTGTGAGAGGTGGTTCCTGCATGCCAGGCAGGTGATTTTGGACTGTCCGCCAGGTAGTTCTAGCATAGCCAGCTGTTGATTTTGGCCTGTCTGGCAGGTGGTTCCGGGCTATCGAGCAGGCGGCTCCGGCGTGCTCGGCAAGTGGTTCCGGGATGTCTGGCAGGTGGTTCCGGTCTGTCCGGTAGGTGTTTCCGGCGTGTCCGACACGTCCTTCTGGCATGTCTAAGAGGTGGTTCCGGCATGCCCGGCAGCTGATACCGGAGTGTCTGCCGAGTGGTTGTGGCGTAGCCGGCAGGTGATTTTGGCGTGTCCGGCAGGTGGTTCTGGCGAGTCGAGCAGGTGGTTGCGGCGTGCTCGGCAGGTGCTTTCGGGATCATTGGCACGTGGTTCTGGCATGTCTGAGAGGTGGTTCCGGCATGCCCGGCAGGTGATTCCCTAGTGTTTGCCAAGTGGTTCTGGCGTAGCTGGCAGGTGATTTTGCATGTCCGGCGGTGGTTCCGGCGGGTCGAGCCGGTGGTTCCGGCGTGTCCGGCAGGTGGTTGCGGTCTGTCCGGCAGGTGGTGCTGGGGTGTCCGCCACGTGCTTCTGGTACGTCTGAGAGGTGGTTCCAGCATGCCCGGCAGGTCATCCCGGAGAGTTCTCCAAGTGGTTCTGGTGTAGCCCGCAGGTGATTTTGGCGTGTCCGGCAGGTGGTTCCATCGTGCTCGGCAGGTGGTTCAGGCGTGGCTGGCAGGTGGTTCCAGTCTGTCCAGTAAGTGTTTCCAGCTTGTCTGGCACGTGGTTCTTGTACGTCTGAGAGGTGTTTCCGCCATGGCTGGCAGGTGATTCCAGACTGTCCCCCAGGTGGTTCTGGCATAGCCAGCAGTTTATATTGGCCTGTCCAGCCAGTGGATCCGGCGAGTCGAGCAGGTGGCTGTCGCGCGTTCAGCAGGTGGTTCCGGCGTGTCTGGCAGGTGGTTCCGTTCTGTCCGATAGGTCGTTCCGTCATGTCCGGCACGTGCTTCTGGAACGTGTGAGAGGTGGTTCTGGCATGCCAGGCAGGTGATTCTGGAGTGTCGGGTAAGTGGTTCTGGTGTAGCCGAAAGTTCATTTTGGCGTGTCCAGCACGTGGGTCGTGCGAGTCGAGCAAGTGGTTCCGGAGTGCTCGGCAGGTGGTTCCAGTCTGTCCAGGACGTGGTTCCAGCGTGTCCGGCTCGTGGTTCCGTTACATCTGAGAGGTGGTTCCTGCATGCCCGGCAGGTGATTCCGGACTGTCCGCCAGATGGTTCTCGCATAGCCAGCTGTTGATTTTGGCGTGTCTGGCAGGTGCTTCCGGTGAGTCGAACAGGTGGCTCCGGCGTGCTCGGCAGTTGGTTCAGGCGGGTCTGGCAGGTGGTTTCCGTCTGTTCGGGGTGTGGTTCCGGCATCACACGCACAAGGTTCTGGCACGTCTGAGATGTAGTTCTGGCCGGCCCGACAGGTGTTTCCGCAGTGTCGACAAGTGGTTCTGGCGTAGTTGGCAGGTGATTTTGACAGGACCGGCAGGTGGTTCCAGCAAGCCCGGCAGGTGATGGGGAAGTGTTCACCAACTGGTTGTGGCGAAGCCGGCAGGTGAGTTTTGCATGACTGGCAGGTGGTTCTGGCGAGTCGAGCAGGTGGTTCCGGCATGCTCGGCAGGTGCTTCTGGTGTCATTGGCACGTGGTTCTGGCATGTCTGAGAGGTGGCTCCGGCATGCCCGGCAGGTGATTCCGGAGTGTTTGCCAAGTGGTTCTGGTGTAGCCGGCAGGTGATTTTGCATGTCTGGCAGTGGTTCCGGCGGGTCGAGCCGGTGGTTCCCGCGTGTCCGGCGGGTGGTTGCAGTGTGTCTGGCAGGCGGTGCTGAGGTGTCAAGCAGGAGGTTATGGCACGTCTGTGAGGTTGTGCCGGCATGCCCTTCACGTGATTCCGGCTTGTCCCCCAAGTGGTTCTGGTGTAGCGGGCAGGTGATTTTGGTGCGTCCTGCAGGTGGGAACGGAGAGTTAAGCATGTGGTTCCAGCGAGTGTTTCCTGTGGTTCAGTCTGTCCGGGAGATGGTTCCGGCCTGTCCGGCACGTCCTTCTGGCACTTCTGAGAGGTTGTGCTGGCATGCCCGGCAGGTGATTCCGGAGTGTCCGCCAAGTGGTTCTGGCGTAGCCGGCAGGTGATTTTGGCATGTCCGGCAGGTGGTTCTGGTACGTCTCAGAGGTGGTTCCACATGCCCAACAGGTGATTCCGGACTGTCTGCCACATGGTTCTGGCACGTCTGAGAGGTGGTTCCAGCATGCCCGGCAGGTCATCCCGGAGAGTCCTCCAAGTGGTTCTGGAGTAGCCCGCAGGTGATTTTGGTGTGTCCGGCAGGTGGTTCTGTCGTGCTCGGCAGGTGGTTCAGGCGTGGCCGGCAGGTGGTTCCAGTCTGTCCAGTACGTGTTTCCAGATTGTCCGGCACGTGGTTCTGGTACATCTGAGAGGTGGTTCCGCCATGGCTGGCAGGTGATTCCGGACTGTCCCCCAAGTGGTTCTCGCACAGCCAGCTGTTGATTTTGGCCTGTCTGGCAGGTGGTTCCGGCAAGGGGAGCAGGTGGCTCTGGCGTGCTCGGCAGGTGGTTCCGGCATGTCAGGCAGGTGGTTCCGGTCTGTCCCGTAGGTCGTTCCGGCATGTCCGGCACGTGCTTCTGGCACGTCTGAGAGGTGGTTGTGGCATGCCAGGCAGGTGATTCTGGAGTGTCGGTTAAGTGGTTCTGGTGTAGCCGGCAGTTCCTTTTGGCGTGTCCGGCACGATTGTCCTGCCAGTCGAGCAGGTGGTTCCGGCGAGCTCGGCAGGTGGTTCCAGTCTGTCCAGGATGTGGTTCCAGCGTGTCCGGAACGTGGTTCTGTTACGTCTGAGAGGTGGTTCCTAAATGCCAGGCAGGTGATTTTGGACTCTCCGCCAGGTAGTTCTAGCATAGCCAGCTGTTGATTTTGGCCTGTCTGGCAGGTGGTTCCGGCCTATCGAGCAGGCGGCTCCGGCGTGCTCGGCAGGTGGTTCCGGGATGTCTGGCAGGTGGTTCCGGTCTGTCCGGTAGGTGTTTCCGGCGTGTCCGACACGTCCTTCTGGCATGTCTAAGAGGTGGTTCCGGCATGCCCGGCAGCTTATTCCGGAGTGTCTGCCGAGTGGTTCTGGCGTAGCCAGCAGGTGATTTTGGCGTGTCCAGCAGGTGGTCCTCGGGAGTGGATCAGGTGGTTCCGGCATACTCGGCAGGTGGTACCGGCGTGTCCGGAACATGGTTCTGGCAAGTCTGAGAGGTGGTTCCGGCATGCCCGACCTGTGATTCCGGAGTGTCCGCCAAGTGGTTCTGGCGTACTCGGCAGGTGATTTTGGCGTGTCCGGCAGGTGTTTCTTGCGAGTCGAGCAGGTGGCTCAAGCATGCTCAGCCGGTGCTTCTGGCGTGTCCGGCATGTGGTTCTGGTGTGTCTGAGAGCTGGTTCTGGCATGTCCGGCAGATGATTTCGGAGTGTCCACAAAGCGGTTCTGGCATACCTGGCAGGTGATTTTGGCGCGTCCGGCAGGTGGTTCTGGCGAGTCGAGCAGGTGGTTCCGGCGTGCTCGGCAGGTGCTTCCGGTGTCCTTGGCACGTGGTTCTGACATGTCTGAGAGGTGCTTCCGACATGCCCGGCAGGTGATTCCGGTGTGTTCGCCAAGTGTTTCTGGCGTAGCCGGCAGGTTATTTTGCATGTCCGGGGGTGGTTCCGGCGAGTCGCGCCGGTGGTTCCGGCGTGTCCGGCAGGTGGTTCCGGTCTGTCCGGCAGGGTGTTCTGGGGTGTCCGGCACGAGGTTCTGGCACGTCTGAGAGATTGTGACGGCATGCCCTTCACGTGATTCCGGCTTGTCTGCCAAGTGCTTCTGGTGTAGCAGGCAGGTGATTTTGGCGTGTCTGGCAGGTGTTTCTTGCGAGTCGAGCAGGTGGATCAGGCATGCTCAGCAGGTGCTTCTGGAGTCTCCGGCAGGTTGTTCCGGTGTGTCTGAGAGCTGCTTCTGGCATGTCTGGCAGATGATTCCGGAGTGACCACCAAGTGGTTCTGGCATACCCGGCCGGTGGTTTTTGCCTGTCAGGTAGGTGGTTCCGGCGAGTCGAGCAGGTGGTTCCAGTGTGCTCGGCAGGTGGTTCAGGCGGGTCTGGCAGGTGGTTTCAGTCTGTTCGGGGTGTGGTTCCGGCATCTCGGGCACATGGTTCTGGCACGTCTGAGATGTGGTTCTGGCAGGCCCGACAGGTGTTTCCGGAGTGTCCGCCAAGCGGTTCTGGCGTAGCTGGCAGGTGATATTGGTGTGACCGGCAGGTGCTTCCAGCAAGCCCGGCAGTTGATTCCGAAGTGTTCACCAACTGGTTGTGGCGTAGCCGGCAGGTGATTTTGGCGTGTCCAGCAGGTGGTTCTGTGGAGTGGATCAGGAACTTCCGGCATTCTCAGCAGGTGCTTCCGCAGTCTCCAGCATGTTGTTGTGGCACCTCTGAGAGGTGGTTCCAACATGCCCGGCAGGTGATTCTGGAGGGTCCGACAAGTGGTTGTGGAGTAGCCGGCTGGTGATTTTGGCGTGTCCGGCAGGTGGTTCTGGCGAGTCAAGCAGGTGCTCCCGGCATGTCCGGCAGGTGATTCCGGTCTGTCCTGGAGGTGGTTCCGGAGTCTCTGCCGAGTGGTTGTGGCGTAGCCGGCAGGTGATTTTGGCGTGTCCGGCAGGTGGTTCTGTGGAGTCAAGCAGGTGGTCCCGGCGTGTCCGGCAGGTGATTCCGGTCTGTCCTGCAGGTGGTCCCGGAGTCTCTGCCGAGTGGTTCTGGAGTAGCCGGCAGGTGATTTTGGCGTGTCCGGCAGGTGGTTCTGGCGAGTCGAGCAGGTGGTTCCGGCGTGTCCGGCAAGTGTTTGCAGTCTGTCCATGACGTGGTTCTGGCATGCCCTCCAGGTGATTCTGGAGTGTCCACCAAGTGGTTTTGGCATAGCCGGCATATGATTTTGGACTCTCAGGCAGGTGGTTCCGGCATGTCCAGCAGGTGTTTCCGGCGAGTTCGGCAGTTGCTTCCAGTCTCTCCGGCATGTGGTTCTGGCACCTCTGAGAGGTGGTTCCGACATGCCCGGCAGCTCATACCGGAGTGTCTGCCGAGTGGTTGTGGCGCACCCGGCAGGTGATTTTGGCGTGTCTGGCAGGTGGTTCTGGCGAGTCGACCAGGTGGTTCCGGCGTGCTCGGCAGGTGCTTCCGGGGTCATTGGCACGTGATTCTGGCATGTGTGAGAGGTGGTTCCGGCATGCCCGGCAGGTGATTCCGGAGTGTTCGCCAAGTGGTTCTGGCGTAGCCGGCAGGTGATTTTGCATGTCTGGCGGTGGTTCCGACGGGTCAAGCCAGTGGTTCCGGCATGTCCGGCAGGTGGTGCTGGGGTGTCCGCCACGTGCTTCTGGTACGTCTGAGAGGTGGTTCCTGCATGCCCGGCAGGTGATTCCGGACTGTCCGCCAGATGGTTCTCGCATAGCCAGCTGTTGATTTTGGCGTGTCTGGCAGGTGCTTCCGGTGAGTCGAACAGGTGGCTCCGGCGTGCTCGGCAGTTGGTTCAGGCGGGTCTGGCAGGTGGTTTCCGTCTGTTCGGGGTGTGGTTCCGGCATCACACGCACAAGGTTCTGGCACGTCTGAGATGTAGTTCTGGCCGGCCCGACAGGTGTTTCCGCAGTGTCGACAAGTGGTTCTGGCGTAGTTGGCAGGTGATTTTGACAGGACCGGCAGGTGGTTCCAGCAAGCCCGGCAGGTGATGGGGAAGTGTTCACCAACTGGTTGTGGCGAAGCCGGCAGGTGAGTTTTGCATGACTGGCAGGTGGTTCTGGCGAGTCGAGCAGGTGGTTCCGGCATGCTCGGCAGGTGCTTCTGGTGTCATTGGCACGTGGTTCTGGCATGTCTGAGAGGTGGCTCCGGCATGCCCGGCAGGTGATTCCGGAGTGTTTGCCAAGTGGTTCTGGTGTAGCCGGCAGGTGATTTTGCATGTCTGGCAGTGGTTCCGGCGGGTCGAGCCGGTGGTTCCCGCGTGTCCGGCGGGTGGTTGCAGTGTGTCTGGCAGGCGGTGCTGAGGTGTCAAGCAGGAGGTTATGGCACGTCTGTGAGGTTGTGCCGGCATGCCCTTCACGTGATTCCGGCTTGTCCCCCAAGTGGTTCTGGTGTAGCGGGCAGGTGATTTTGGTGCGTCCTGCAGGTGGGAACGGAGAGTTAAGCATGTGGTTCCAGCGAGTGTTTCCTGTGGTTCAGTCTGTCCGGGAGATGGTTCCGGCCTGTCCGGCACGTCCTTCTGGCACTTCTGAGAGGTTGTGCTGGCATGCCCGGCAGGTGATTCCGGAGTGTCCGCCAAGTGGTTCTGGCGTAGCCGGCAGGTGATTTTGGCATGTCCGGCAGGTGGTTCTGGTACGTCTCAGAGGTGGTTCCACATGCCCAACAGGTGATTCCGGACTGTCTGCCACATGGTTCTGGCACGTCTGAGAGGTGGTTCCAGCATGCCCGGCAGGTCATCCCGGAGAGTCCTCCAAGTGGTTCTGGAGTAGCCCGCAGGTGATTTTGGTGTGTCCGGCAGGTGGTTCTGTCGTGCTCGGCAGGTGGTTCAGGCGTGGCCGGCAGGTGGTTCCAGTCTGTCCAGTACGTGTTTCCAGATTGTCCGGCACGTGGTTCTGGTACATCTGAGAGGTGGTTCCGCCATGGCTGGCAGGTGATTCCGGACTGTCCCCCAAGTGGTTCTCGCACAGCCAGCTGTTGATTTTGGCCTGTCTGGCAGGTGGTTCCGGCAAGGGGAGCAGGTGGCTCTGGCGTGCTCGGCAGGTGGTTCCGGCATGTCAGGCAGGTGGTTCCGGTCTGTCCCGTAGGTCGTTCCGGCATGTCCGGCACGTGCTTCTGGCACGTCTGAGAGGTGGTTGTGGCATGCCAGGCAGGTGATTCTGGAGTGTCGGTTAAGTGGTTCTGGTGTAGCCGGCAGTTCCTTTTGGCGTGTCCGGCACGATTGTCCTGCCAGTCGAGCAGGTGGTTCCGGCGAGCTCGGCAGGTGGTTCCAGTCTGTCCAGGATGTGGTTCCAGCGTGTCCGGAACGTGGTTCTGTTACGTCTGAGAGGTGGTTCCTAAATGCCAGGCAGGTGATTTTGGACTCTCCGCCAGGTAGTTCTAGCATAGCCAGCTGTTGATTTTGGCCTGTCTGGCAGGTGGTTCCGGCCTATCGAGCAGGCGGCTCCGGCGTGCTCGGCAGGTGGTTCCGGGATGTCTGGCAGGTGGTTCCGGTCTGTCCGGTAGGTGTTTCCGGCGTGTCCGACACGTCCTTCTGGCATGTCTAAGAGGTGGTTCCGGCATGCCCGGCAGCTTATTCCGGAGTGTCTGCCGAGTGGTTCTGGCGTAGCCAGCAGGTGATTTTGGCGTGTCCAGCAGGTGGTCCTCGGGAGTGGATCAGGTGGTTCCGGCATACTCGGCAGGTGGTACCGGCGTGTCCGGAACATGGTTCTGGCAAGTCTGAGAGGTGGTTCCGGCATGCCCGACCTGTGATTCCGGAGTGTCCGCCAAGTGGTTCTGGCGTACTCGGCAGGTGATTTTGGCGTGTCCGGCAGGTGTTTCTTGCGAGTCGAGCAGGTGGCTCAAGCATGCTCAGCCGGTGCTTCTGGCGTGTCCGGCATGTGGTTCTGGTGTGTCTGAGAGCTGGTTCTGGCATGTCCGGCAGATGATTTCGGAGTGTCCACAAAGCGGTTCTGGCATACCTGGCAGGTGATTTTGGCGCGTCCGGCAGGTGGTTCTGGCGAGTCGAGCAGGTGGTTCCGGCGTGCTCGGCAGGTGCTTCCGGTGTCCTTGGCACGTGGTTCTGACATGTCTGAGAGGTGCTTCCGACATGCCCGGCAGGTGATTCCGGTGTGTTCGCCAAGTGTTTCTGGCGTAGCCGGCAGGTTATTTTGCATGTCCGGGGGTGGTTCCGGCGAGTCGCGCCGGTGGTTCCGGCGTGTCCGGCAGGTGGTTCCGGTCTGTCCGGCAGGGTGTTCTGGGGTGTCCGGCACGAGGTTCTGGCACGTCTGAGAGATTGTGACGGCATGCCCTTCACGTGATTCCGGCTTGTCTGCCAAGTGCTTCTGGTGTAGCAGGCAGGTGATTTTGGCGTGTCTGGCAGGTGTTTCTTGCGAGTCGAGCAGGTGGATCAGGCATGCTCAGCAGGTGCTTCTGGAGTCTCCGGCAGGTTGTTCCGGTGTGTCTGAGAGCTGCTTCTGGCATGTCTGGCAGATGATTCCGGAGTGACCACCAAGTGGTTCTGGCATACCCGGCCGGTGGTTTTTGCCTGTCAGGTAGGTGGTTCCGGCGAGTCGAGCAGGTGGTTCCAGTGTGCTCGGCAGGTGGTTCAGGCGGGTCTGGCAGGTGGTTTCAGTCTGTTCGGGGTGTGGTTCCGGCATCTCGGGCACATGGTTCTGGCACGTCTGAGATGTGGTTCTGGCAGGCCCGACAGGTGTTTCCGGAGTGTCCGCCAAGCGGTTCTGGCGTAGCTGGCAGGTGATATTGGTGTGACCGGCAGGTGCTTCCAGCAAGCCCGGCAGTTGATTCCGAAGTGTTCACCAACTGGTTGTGGCGTAGCCGGCAGGTGATTTTGGCGTGTCCAGCAGGTGGTTCTGTGGAGTGGATCAGGAACTTCCGGCATTCTCAGCAGGTGCTTCCGCAGTCTCCAGCATGTTGTTGTGGCACCTCTGAGAGGTGGTTCCAACATGCCCGGCAGGTGATTCTGGAGCGTCCGACAAGTGGTTGTGGAGTAGCCGGCTGGTGATTTTGGCGTGTCCGGCAGGTGGTTCTGGCGAGTCAAGCAGGTGGTCCCGGCATGTCCGGCAGGTGATTCCGGTCTGTCCTGGAGGTGGTTCCGGAGTCTCTGCCGAGTGGTTGTGGCGTAGCCGGCAGGTGATTTTGGCGTGTCCGGCAGGTGGTTCTGTGGAGTCAAGCAGGTGGTCCCGGCGTGTCCGGCAGGTGATTCCGGTCTGTCCTGCAGGTGGTCCCGGAGTCTCTGCCGAGTGGTTCTGGAGTAGCCGGCAGGTGATTTTGGCGTGTCCGGCAGGTGGTTCTGGCGAGTCGAGCAGGTGGTTCCGGCGTGTCCGGCAAGTGTTTGCAGTCTGTCCATGACGTGGTTCTGGCATGCCCTCCAGGTGATTCTGGAGTGTCCACCAAGTGGTTTTGGCATAGCCGGCATATGATTTTGGACTCTCAGGCAGGTGGTTCCGGCATGTCCAGCAGGTGTTTCCGGCGAGTTCGGCAGTTGCTTCCAGTCTCTCCGGCATGTGGTTCTGGCACCTCTGAGAGGTGGTTCCGACATGCCCGGCAGCTCATACCGGAGTGTCTGCCGAGTGGTTGTGGCGCACCCGGCAGGTGATTTTGGCGTGTCTGGCAGGTGGTTCTGGCGAGTCGACCAGGTGGTTCCGGCGTGCTCGGCAGGTGCTTCCGGGGTCATTGGCACGTGATTCTGGCATGTGTGAGAGGTGGTTCCGGCATGCCCGGCAGGTGATTCCGGAGTGTTCGCCAAGTGGTTCTGGCGTAGCCGGCAGGTGATTTTGCATGTCTGGCGGTGGTTCCGACGGGTCAAGCCAGTGGTTCCGGCATGTCCGGCAGGTGGTGCTGGGGTGTCCGCCACGTGCTTCTGGTACGTCTGAGAGGTGGTTCCAGCATGCCCGGCAGGTCATCCCGGAGAGTTCTCCAAGTGGTTCTGGTGTAGCCCGCAGGTGATTTTGGCGTGTCCGGCAGGTGGTTCCATCGTGCTCGGCAGGTGGTTCAGGCGTGGCCGGCAGGTGGTTCCAGTCTGTCCAGTAAGTGTTTCCAGCTTGTCTGGCACGTGGTTCTTGTACATCTGAGAGGTGGTTCCGCCATGGCTGGCAGGTGATTCCGGAGTGTCCCCCAGGTGGTACTGGCATAGCCAGCAGTTGATATTCTCCTGTCCGGCCGGTGGATCCGGTTAGTCGAGCAGGTGGCTGTTGCGTGTTCAGCAGGTGGTTCCGGCGTGTCTGGCAGGTGGTTCCGTTCTGTGCGATAGGTCGTTCCGGCATGTCCGGCACGTGCTTCTGGAACGTGTGAGAGGTGGTTCTGGCATGCCAGGCAGGTGATTCTGGAGTGTCGGGTAAGTGGTTCTGGTGTAGCCGAAAGTTCATTTTGGCGTGTCCAGCACGTGGGTCGTGCGAGTCGAGCAGGTGGTTCCGGAGTGCTCGGCAGGTGGTTCCAGTCTGTCCAGGACGTGGTTCCAGCGTGTCCGGCTCGTGGTTCCGTTACATCTGAGAGGTGGTTCCTGCATGCCCGGCAGATGATTCCGGACTGTCCGCCAGATGGTGCTCGCATAGCCAGCTGTTGATTTTGGCCTGTCTGGCAGGTGCTTCCGGTGAGTCGAACAGGTGGCTCCGGCGTGCTCGGCAGCTGGTTCAGGCGGGTCTGGCAGGTGGTTTCCGTCTGTTCGGGGTGTGGTTCCGGCATCACACGCACAAGGTTCTGGCATGTCTAAGATGTAGTTCTGGCCGGCCCGACAGGTTTTTCCGCAGTGTCGACAAGTGGTTCTGGCGTAGTGGGCAGGTGATTTTGACATGACCGGCAGGTGGTTCCAGCAAGCCCGGCAGGTGATGGGGAAGTGTTCACCAACTGGTTGTGGCGAAGCCGGCAGGTGATTTTTGCATGACTGGCAGGTGGTTCTGGCGAGTCGAGCAGGTGGTTCCGGCGTGCTCGGCAGGTGCTTCCGGTGTCCTTGGCACGTGGTTCTGACACGTCTGAGAGGTGCTTCCGACATGCCCGGCAGGTGATTCCTGTGTGTTCGCCAAGTGTTTCTGGCGTAGCCTGCAGGTGATTTTGCATGTCCGGCGGTGGTTCCGGCGAGTGGCGCCGGTGGTTCCGGCGTGTCCGGCAGGTGGTTCCGGTCTGTCCGGCAGGGTGTTCTGGGGTGTCCGGCACGAGGTTCTGGCACGTCTGAGAGATTGTGACGGCATGCCCTTCACGTGATTCCGGCTTGTCTGCCAAGTGCTTCTGGTGTAGCAGGCAGGTGATTTTGGCGTGTCTGGCAGGTGTTTCTTGCGAGTCGAGCAGGTGGCTCAGGCATGCTCAGCAGGTGCTTCTGGCGTCTCCGGCAGGTTGTTCTGGTGTGTCTGAGAGCTGCTTCTGGCATGTCTGGCAGATGATTCCGGAGTGACCACCAAGTGCTTCTGGCATACCCGGCCGGTGGTTTTTGCGTGTCAGGTAGGTGATTCCGGCGAGTCGAGCAGGTGGTTCCAGTGTGCTCAGCAGGTGGTTCAGGCGGGTCTGGCAGGTGGTTTCAGTCTGTTCGGGGTGTGGTTCCGGCATCTCGGGCACATGGTTCTGGCACGTCTGAGATGTGGTTCTGGCAGGCCCGACAGGTGTTTCCGGAGTGTCCGCCAAGCGGTTCTGGCGTAGCTGGCAGGTGATATTGGCGTGACCGGCAGGTGCTTCAAGCAAGCCCGGCAGTTGATTCCGAAGTGTTCACCAACTGGTTGTGGCGTAGCCGGCAGGTGATTTTGGCGTGTCCAGCAGGTGGTTCTGTGGAGTGGATCAGGAACTTCCGGCCTTCTCAGCAGGTGCTTCCGCAGTCTCCAGCATGTTGTTGTGGCACCTCTGTGAGGTGGTTCCAACATGCCCGGCAGGTTATTCTGGAGTGTCCGACAAGTGGTTGTGGAGTAGCCGGCTGGTGATTTTGGCGTGTCCGGCAGGTGGTTCTGGCGAGTCAAGCAGGTGGTCCCGGCGTGTCCGGAAGGTGATTCCGGTCTGTCCTGGAGGTGGTTCCGGAGTCTCTGCCGAGTGGTTGTGGCGTAGCCGGCAGGTGATTTTGGCGTGACCGGCAGGTGGTTCCAGTAAGCGTGGCAGGTGATTCCGAAGTGTTCACCAACGGGTTGTGGCGTAGCTGGCAGGTGATTTTGGCGTGTCCGGCAGGTGGTTCTGGCGAGTCGAGCAGGTGGTTCCGCCATGTCCGGCAGGTGTTTGCAGTCTGTCCATGACGTGGTTCCGGCATGCCCTCCAGGTGATTCTGGAGTGTCCACCAAGTGGTTTTGGCATAGCCGGCATATGATTTTGGACTGTCAGGCAGGTGGTTCCGGCATGTCCAGCAGGTGTTTCCGGCGAGTTCGGCAGTTGCTTCCAGTCTCTCCGGCATGTGGTTCCGGCACCTCTGAGAGGTGGTTCCGGCATGCCCGGCAGCTGATACCGGAGTCTCTGCCGAGTGGTTCTGGCGTAGCCGGCAGGTGATTTTGGCGTGACCGGCAGGTGGTTCCGGCAAGCTCAGCAGGTGAT